>NC_085033.1:9363865-9375902 GCF_963692335.1 Osmerus eperlanus
GTGTGTGTGTGTGTGTGTCTGTATGTGTGCGTATGTGTTAGTGCAGACTCTGATTGTGATTGCAGTGTGAGTGTGTGGCTGGCAGCTTCTCCTCCATCTGTAGGCCCTGAGCACAGACAGGAGACAATTACAGTGTGATACTCCAGGGTGGTAAACATATCCTGGGTTTTGATATACAACAACCTCAAGAAAAACGTTGGGACCCTGGAATTCCAATCAAAGAAAACAACATCAGTTTCCCCCTCTGTTGCTCTTTGCTTAAATAAAAATTACTCATGGATGAGTATTTCGTCCAATATAGATTGGACAAAAATAACATTTTATCTGTTTTTAACTAGTCTCATGGTGGTTTGATAAAATTCAGCAAATTTTATGCAGCTAGAAAATGTTAATGTTTTGGTACAGGGCTGGATATGTGTCTGGGGAAGAACGAAGGTGCAGGATTGGAAGGGAGAGTTTGAATTGGATGTCAGCATCTCTTCCAGCCATTTCACAGTTGCCGTGTCATTAACACGCACTACTGCCAGGTCATTAAATAGTGCAAACGAGAGGAAGCTTTGTGATTGGCTGTTTGACCTTTAAAGGGTAATTGGCACTTTTAAAAAGGGATAAAAACTGGGAGAGGCTGAAAGAAAGCCAAAGTCATTTTACTGGAAACAATAACCCAAACAATAAAAATATGTTTCTCTATAAAAAGTGAGGCCAAGTTATTGGAAACGGCTCTTAAATTGTATCAAAGTGGAAACACACCGTACATTTTTTAGTTTTGTCCTTTCTGCTGTACCTCTTAAAATATTTCAATCATATAAAGATATGGCTCTATGTGCAGTAATAAGTATACACTCATATTAACAGGTTTTGGGGTTGCTGTGTCAGCAGCGTTAACCCATTCAGAGCCTATCACGTGTTGAAAAAAAAGAATCCTAATATCTATTCCGTTCTCTGGTAAAAAAAAAATGGGACTGGGAGATTTGAGATTTGTCTTAAACATAAAAGCCACTTCTATTCAACTAGCATGAAAGTCAGACTTTGAACAGCAATATTTTGGAATAGGAATTTCTCCCAGAACCCAGACCATTGTCACTTCAAAGCCGCCAGAGTTCTCTGAAATGGCTGGCTCGTAAAAGGGAAGAATGAAACTGAAATGATAGGAGGCTGGAGCTGAGAGGGGGCTGGATGGAGGGATGGTAATGGGCTGGATGGAGAGGAAAATGAGAGGAAGAGAGAGGACAAGCAGACGCTATGGGATAGGACAGGATTGATATAAGGCTGGAGTGGAGAAGAGCTGGAAGCTCTTGAAGCTAGAAGAGAGAAAAGGAATCAAGGATACGGAGGGAGACGGAAGAAAAGAAATGGGACAAATAGTATGAACGTGAGAAAAGCAACAGTTATGAAACAATTAAAAAAAGAAGATCTGCGGAGGATTGGCCAGCGAGGGAAAGGATATGGGGGCAGTAGAGGAAGGGAGGAGAGAGGAGGGAGAGAAGGTAGGAGTGGAGAAGGGGAAGGCAAGAGAAGAGAGGGGGAAGGTAGGGGAAAATAGAGAGAGAAGGTAAACGAGGGATAGAATGTAGGAGAGGGTGTGGGGTGAAGGTAGGAGAGAGGAGGGTGTAAGAGAGAGGAGGGTGTAGGAGAGGGTGTAGGAGAGAGGAGTGTGTAGGCGAGAGGAGGGTGTAGGAGAGGAGAGGGTGTAGGAGAGAGGAGAGGGTGTAGGAGAGAGGAGTGTTTAGGCAAGAGGAGGGTGTAGGAGAGGAGAGGGTGTAGGAGAGAGGAGAGGGTGTAGGAGAGAGGAGTGTGTAGGCAAGAGGAGGGTGTAGGAGAGGGTGTAGGAGAGAGGAGAGGATGTTGGAGAGAGGAGTGTGTAGGCGAGAGGAGGGTGTAGGAGAGAGGAGAGGGTGTAGGAGAGAGGAGAGGGTGTAGGAGAGAGGAGTGTGTAGGCGAGAGGAGGGTGTAGGAGAGAAGAGTGTGTAGGCGAGAGGAGGGTGTAGGAGAGGGTGTAGGAGAGAGGAGAGGGTGTAGGACATGATGTAAGATGACGGTAGGAGAGAGGAGAAATTGCAGGGTGAGCAACGGGGGCAGCTCGAGGCTCTCCACCCAGACT
Source organism: Osmerus eperlanus (assembly GCF_963692335.1). Classification (NCBI taxonomy): domain Eukaryota; kingdom Metazoa; phylum Chordata; class Actinopteri; order Osmeriformes; family Osmeridae; genus Osmerus; species Osmerus eperlanus. The sequence goes on from NC_085033.1 coordinate 9,365,967, forward strand.
AGTTACCCCGGCGGGGCAGTAATTATGTAGTAAGTGTCTGTCTTTAACGGTGCCCAGAGCAAACATCATCATTGTGGTTGGCAGCAGCGGCAGTCTGGAGGTAATTCAACATCATTAGTGAACATGACTGGGTATGGGCATTAGAGACGCCACATTACACCACACCATGCTGTCTACTAATGGGCTGGAAAACTAGGCACCATCTCCTCACCATCACTCACTCGTTCATACCATGGAAAAGGAGAGAAAAAAACGAGAGAATGTCAAGAAAAATGGAGGGAAAGGAAATGAAGTGGTTTGTGTGGTTTGAGGGTGGGAGATGTTTGGGGCGCTCACATGACCTTGAGGGGTGGGAGATGTTTGGGGCGCTCACATGACCTTGAGGGGTGGGAGATGTTTGGGGCGCTCACATGACCTTGAGGGGTGGGAGATGTTTGGGGCGCTCACATGACCTTGAGGGATGTGAGGGTGGGAGATGTTTGGGGCGGAAAACAGTCTGGATGGACTCTTCAGTCACACAGGTGAGTGTGTTGAGAATAACTGCCAAGTACAGTCCTCATAGACCAGTGTTTCAGCTTTAAATCCTTATCTTGTTTTGACACCTACATGATAATATTGTCTTCCTCACTGGGGACTCCAAGACTGTGTTCCTGACACAGTGCAGAAGTACAAATATAATTGTTTACGGTGTCTATCTGTCTCTGGACAACGCTTCAGGGAAATTGGCAAAGGGAGGCAAATCCTATTTTCCAACAGACATACAAGGATAACTGTTTGTGTGTATGTGTGTGTGTGTGTGCACCTGTGTGCCTAAGTGCATGAGCAAGCAGGCACAGCGAGAGTTTCAACATCAAGGCTATCATCATCTCACCTCCTGCTATAATCGCTACTTCTGACAGCCCACTCTGGCTAAATTAATTTCCTCTCTCTTAAGTGTGCGCCAGCCTCCCCTCTCCACCCTGACCAACGCATTTCTATCTCATCTCTGCCTCGTTCCCCCGCTTCCCCCTCTTCCTCTGTGTCTGACGGTGCGAGGAAAAGCCAGTTTTCTCCTCCTTTTTCCCTCCATGACTCATTTCTCCTGAAAGGTTCCTGGCATGCTGCGTAGCGTCTGCGCGAAGCAGCTGACAGGAGATCGGGGTCTTGCCTTGTTAGGACATACCTAACCCTGAGAGAGAGTGCCGGAACACAATCGGAAGACAGGTATCTTCGATGAGGTAAACCATGCATGGACTGGAGCCAGTTTCTCCTGGTTCTCAGTCCTGACCATGTTCTTCAGAAGAGACTTCTCTCTCTGCTGTGTGACCATGGACTCTCCAGACCTCAGACACAAGCAGAATCAGTCCAATACACCAGGAGACAGATGTGACTGGAACGGAGAGCGGTTTAAGGTTAAGGGGGCTCGCAGTGTAGGGGGGGACAGACCATCTGTTGTTTCTGAAGTCTTATTCCTTGTGCAGGGTGGATTATCTTCCAGCTGAGTTAGCTCATTAAATGTCAGAGAGTTTTCCGTCATGATGTGCTCTGTTGGTTTGGATCAAGGTTTGTTTGTCTGTGTTTTCTGGCAACCTTGTGGAGACTCTCCTGGAGAACTAAATGAATGAGGGTGTATTTGGAGGAGGGCGAGTGAGATCGTTAGCTTGATTAAGCGTGGCCATATGCTGCAGTCGCTTGAGAGTGGGGGGGAAAGCACCAAAACATGACAACAGAGCTGAATTCTAATTAAGAAACGCTCATTTGATTTCTCGTCACAGTGCAATCGATGGGCTGCACTCCCTAGTTATCTGTCTCTCTTTATTTCTCTCTTTCTCTCTCTCTCTCTTTGTTCTTACACCCTTCCATTTCTTTTTCTCCTTCAACCCCCGAATCTCTGTCTTTCTCCTGTTCTCTTTTTTCTCTCTTCACTAATACTTTGCGTTCTCTCCTCCATCCTTTCTTAACTTCTCTTTCTGTTAATGCTGAATGACATTTCACTCAAGGTGTCCTCCTTCTCCTCATCTCTTCTATCACTTTTTTTCCTCACTTCCCCCAATCATTTCTGCTCTCATTCCCCATCTGTCTCATATTTTTATTCATCCCGTCAGCTCCTCTTATTTTCAGATGCCAGTCTCCTGTCCCCTGACGCCTATGGGCCTTGCGGCACCCACCTCCCTCCTCTCCTCCACCTCCCTCCTCTCCTCCACCTCCCTTCCTCTCCTCCACCTCCCTCCTCTCCTCCACCTCCCTCCTCCACCCTCCCTCCCTTCCTCCTCTCCTCCACCTCCCTCCTCTCCTCCACCCTCCCTTCCTCCTCTCCTCCACCCTCCCTTCCTCCTCTCCTCCACCTCCCTCCTCTCCTCCACCCTCCCTTCCTCCTCTCCTCCACCCTCCCTTCCTCCTCTCCTCCACCTCCCTCCTCTCCTCCACCCTCCCTCCCTTCCTCCTCTCCTCCACCTCCCTCCTCTCCTCCACCCTCCCTTCCTCCTCTCCTCCACCTCCCTCCTCTCCTCCACCTCCCTCCTCTCCTACACCTCCCTCCTCCACCCTCCCTCCCTTCCTCCTCTCCTCCACCTCCCTCCTCTCCTCCACCCTCCCTTCCTCCTCTCCTCCACCCTCCCTTCCTCCTCTCCTCCACCTCCCTCCTCTCCTCCACCTCCCTCCTCTCCTCCACCTCCCTCCTCCTCCACCCTCCCTCCCTTCCTCCTCTCCTCCACCTCCCTCCTCTCCTCCACCCTCCCTTCCTCCTCTCCTCCACCCTCCCTTCCTCCTCTCCTCCACCTCCCTCCTCTCCTCCACCCTCCCTTCCTCCTCTCCTCCACCCTCCCTTCCTCCTCTCCTCCACCTCCCTCCTCTCCTCCACCCTCCCTCCCTTCCTCCTCTCCTCCACCTCCCTCCTCTCCTCCACCCTCCCTTCCTCCTCTCCTCCACCCTCCCTTCCTCCTCTCCTCCACCTCCCTCCTCTCCTCCACCCTCCCTTCCTCCTCTCCTCCACCTCCCTCCTCTCCTCCACCCTCCCTTCCTCCTCTCCTCCACCTCCCTCCTCTCCTCCACCCTCCCTTCCTCCTCTCCTCCACCTCCCTCCTCTCCTCCACCCTCCCTTCCTCCTCTCCTCCACCTCCCTCCTCTCCTCCACCCTCCCTTCCTCCTCTCCTCCACCTCCCTCCTCTCTTCCACCCTCCCTTCCTCCTCTCCTCCACCTCCCTCCTCTCCTCCACCCTCCCTTCCTCCTCTCCTCCACCTCCCTCTTCTCCTCCACCCTCCCTTCCTCCTCTCCTCCACCTCCCTCCTCTCCTCCACCTCCCTCCTCTCCTCCACCCTCCCTTCCTCCTCTCCTCCACCTCCCTCCTCTCCTCCACCCTCCCTCCCTTCCTCCTCTCCTCCACCTCCCTCCTCTCCTCCACCCTCCCTTCCTCCTCTCCTCCACCTCCCTCCTCTCCTCCACCTCCCTCCTCTCCTCCACCTCCCTCCTCTCCTCCACCTCCCTCCTCTCCTCCACCCTCCCTTCCTCCTCTCCTCCACCCTCCCTTCCTCCTCTCCTCCACCTCCCTCCTCTCCTCCACCCTCCCTTCCTCCTCTCCTCCACCTCCCCCTCTACTCCACCCTCCCTCCCTTCCTCCTCTCCTCCACCTCCCTCCTCTCCTCCACCCTCCCTTCCTCCTCTCCTCCACCTCCCTCCTCTCCTCCACCCTCCCTTCCTCCTCTCCTCCACCTCCTCTCCTCCACCCTCCCTCCCTTCCTCCTCTCCTCCACCTCCCTCCTCTCCTCCACCCTCCCTTCCTCCTCTCCTCCACCTCCCTCCTCTTCTCCACCTCCCTCCGCTCTCCCTCTTCTCCTCCACCTCTTCCTCCCTCCTCTCCTCTCCTCCACCTCCCTTCTCCTCTCCACCTCCCACTTCCTCTCCTCCGCCCTCCTTCCTCTCTCTGCTCTTTCCATCCTCCCTCCTTTCTCCTTCCTCTCTTCTCTCTCTTCATGCAGAGTGGGATGAATTAACCTTTCTAAAGAACAATACCATTACATGGCTGGCTGACTACCATTGCATGTGTTTGTGTGTGTTGGTTTATGTGTGCATTTGTGAATGTGCTGCTTTTCCAGGGGGGAAACACCAATGCTGCCTTTTGTCTCCACCTTGTTTGAGATTACCATTTGTTTTGTTAATGTTATGGTAATAACCGTTTCCCTCCCATACAATCCCACCCTGCACCAAAATGGAGGAATGCTTCAAGGGTTCCCATTGAAGTCGGTGCTCTTGAGACCCCCTGCTAGTCTGCCAGTTTACACCGTGTCAATCTCCAGTGAAAGTAGCTGGAGGAAACTGTCTGCTGGGGAGCCACAGGAGACGGCCTCCTCTACAAAGGCCCGGTGAGGGCTGTAGGACTGCGCTAACAGTTTAGCCTCAACATGATAATCGCCGTGCTGCTGGTTAGTGTTCTGATTTACAGTTCTTACACAGCACTTTCTGTGGAACAGAATGCCCGGGGCCTAATGGCACCATCGTCTGTGTAGGCGTGTGCATGTGCATGTGTTCAAATGCACCTATGTGTGGAAAAAACAAACTATGGACTCCAGCTGGGAAATTGGATTTTCAGAGAAATGGTCCAAAACCTAGCAGACATTTCAAGACAGTGATGCATAGAAAGGTGCTTGCTCCACCAGTATATATTGTGAAGGTCAAGTCTGTACGTCTCAGACATCATTTGCTACAACTCAGGCAAGATATAAGTTCATTGATCCATGTTCTTAACATGTACCTAGTATATTGTAAGGAAAATAACTTTATTTTTCAGACACACACACACACACCATGGGCACATACACACACATGCACACAAACACACTTTCCTTTTCTACTCTGTGTACTCTCTTTACCTGCAGCAGACAGTCTATGAAATATTAATTAAGATGTGAAATCGAGGTTGTGTGTCTTGCCTACTGAGTAGCTGAGTGTGCGTGTGTGTGTGTTCCGAAGCTTGTGTTTAGCTTGCTAATCACTCGTGTAGTAAAGACCTTTGGTCTTTCTCCTTCCCCTCATCCAGCTGGGTTCCCTCCTCTTCATCTCTCTATGATCCACTGTACTCCTCCTCTTCATCTCTCTATGGTCCACTGTACTCCTCCTCTTCATCTCTCTGTGGTCCACTGTACTCCTCCTCTTCATCTCCCCATGATCCACTGTACTCCTCCTCTTCATCTCTCTATGGTCCACTGTACTCCTCCTCTTCATCTCTCTATGGGCCACTGTACTCCTCCTCTTCATCTCCCCATGATCCACTGTACTCCTCCTCTCTTCCCGTCCTCTCTGACTCGGGTTCAGGGTTAATAACCGACCCTGAACTTGGTTGTCACCTTTTCGATGCAAATTGAATTTCAGTCTTTCAGTCTGTTTTTTTCTTGTCTTTTCTTCAATTTTCCTGTTTTCCTTTCCTGTCTTTTTCTGCCGGAGGTGATGTGATAATGAAGGTGTAGGCTGAACCCTGCTACAGACCCTTTCTTCCCCTCCTTCCCAGTTCTCCCTCCATCCCTCCCTCCTCTCTCCCTCTCTGGAGGGGGTGGGGGGGGGGGCACACACGACCTGCATGGTAATCTAAACTCAGGCAGCTGTTTGACCCACTGTTTTATGTCATGGTGTCAAAGGCATAACACACACACGCGCACACACACACACACACACACGCGCACAGACCCCTAAAGGGAAATAGTCTTTCAGCAGCAGTAATTAAGAGTCTATTCATGAGTGTGGTGAGAGACGGCAGTAGAACGAAAGGTAACGTAGCAGGGAATACTGAGTCAACCCTAATAGTGAGAGAAGCCATTAGCGCCGAATAAAGACACTGGGTGGACATAGTGTTCCTGGCTGTAAAGCCAGAGGAAGACTGCTGTGCCCTACTGGCTGGCCTCTGTCTGCGACAGAGCCTTGGAGAGGGACTGGGGGTATGCAGAGAGAACACCTTTCCAATGCAAACTGTGACTTAAATCTAAACAGGTTCTGGATTTTGAAGACCCTGTTGATGTTCTAGCAGTTAATCCCTTCCAGATTATTCGTCCTTTTGTTAATGTCTGTCAAATGGCATCAGTCCACTTCCTGCATCCTTCTGATCTCAAATCTCCTCAGTCAGACCCCATACGTACTGGACCTTAAAGACGTCCAGATGTGATTCATGTATTTCGGAGTGTAGACAGCAGTAAATGCCTTTTTGCCTTTACACATGATTACCATAGATCTGAATGGGTAATCAGACCAGGTGCCGCAGTAGGAAATGTCACCTGTCACATTCCCTGGTAATGGGGCTGAGATGAAGACAACATGGCCTCAAACACTGCTGGCATCTGTTTCATACACGCCAGAGGAAAATGGCAAACGTCTTAGTACATCAAAAATACAAAGCAGGCACACATTCATATGAGAATCTAGAAATGGTTCTGTGTCGGGTTGGGGGAGGAGGTTGTGTGTGTGTGTGGGGGGGGGGTGTATGACTGCGTGAGTGTTAAGTGTGTAGTGTGTGTGTGTGGTAAGTGTGTAGTGTGTGTGTGGCTAACAGACAGATCCATGTTGCCCTTTAAGTCTGGAGCCAAGGATTCCCTTGGTGCTCAGGGTCAACTCACGGTCACAAGGTTTTGGCGACAGACTGTGTGTGTGCCTGTGTGTACGTGTGTGTATACAGTAAATGCATTGTTAATTCAGGTCATCAGCATCCTCTCTGTAGCTGTCAGAATGCGGAATCACATTATAAGAGCTGTCTCTCACAAAGACGTGTGTGAGTGTGTGTGTGCGAGTGTGTGTGTTCTCTTCTCCAGTTTCTAACCCTCATTCTCCTTTAATAGTAATCCATAATGCAGGTGTGTGCAGAGGCCTCCTGCTCCCACCCTGTGTGCCCGACAGAGGAAGGGCCTGAGTCAGAGGACATCATGGAGAAGGGTGGCATGGTGAACCTGCCTGCTCCTGCTCCGCTCTGCCCGGCCTGTATGGGGGTGCTGGGGGGGTGCTGGGGGGGTGCTGGGGGGGTGCTGGGGGGGTGCTGGGAGGGTGCTGGGGGGGTGCTGGGGGGGTGCTGGGAGGACAGACTGATGCCATGAGGAGGACCTCCTGAAGAGGAGGACCAAGAGTATATAGAGAGGGAGAGAGGGAGAGAGAGGAAGAGAGAAGGAGAGAGAGAGAGGGAGAGAGAGGGAGATAGAGAAAGAGAGAGAGAGAGGGAGGGAGAGAGAGACAGAGAGGGAGAGGGAGGGAGAGAGAGGGAGAGAGAGAGGGAGAGAGGGAGAGAGCGAGAGTGAGAGTGAGAGAGGTTTGGACAGATGGATGAGTGGTGGGCCTGTCTGTCCTCCATGATATCAGACCAGCCTGCAGACCAGTAGGACACACAACTGAACCCCACAACTCACCCAGTTAGAGAAAGAGAGGGGGAGAGAGAGAGAGAGAGGGGGAGAGAGAGAGAGGGGGGGATAGGGAGAGGGATAGGGACAGAGAATCTCTTAGAACTACAGTGTTTGTTGTAATGGGTTTTTGCACGGTTCCTTTTCAGTCCGAAAGAGGAAGCAGCAACACACACACACACACATATACACACATATATACACACACACACACGCACACACACACACATATACACACACCGTTTCAGGTTTATTACCCCCTACCCTCATGTTTTACTCATGAGGGCATGAGGGCCCACTCGTCTTCGCCAAGTCCCATAACACAGCCTCATGAACACACACACACAAACACACACTATCCTCTCAATTCAGGTCTGAAGTGTGTTAGTGTGATGTCTGCTCTGCACCAGTGTTTAGTGTGTAAGTGTGAGGCCTACCTGCTAAAGGAGAGTAGGAGAAGAACACATAGACATTTATTGTTCCTTGGTTCCTCTCTTCTCACCAGGCCATCATCGCAGATTCACAACAAGGAACAGATTTGTCTTAGAAATGAAGGACACTCAGCTTCGGTGATAGAGATATCGCACACGCACGGATGCGCGCCTGCACACCCGCACGCACCCCCCCCCCCCCCCCCCCCCCCCCCCCCCCCCCCCCTCCGCACACACAAACAGAACACTTGGCTGCCTAGTTTATGGAGGGCCAGATAAGCACAATCAATGTCAAGCAATTATCTTCCGTGCTCTAAGTGATTAGCTTATCTGCTTACTCCTCTCTGGTTTGTTTATGTGGTCGTCCCACTGGATCACTTTATATCGAACACGTCTGCAACAAAGGAGGCATGAACGCCTCTCGCCTGTCTTCCCCTTGATGAAGTAGCTTTTGTTTACTGTGCGTGAGTGCGGTGCGCCTGATGAAAAGGCCTGTTTACGTTCGAAACGCTAACAAACAGGGAGAATGAATGAAGTCCTCTCCACTGGCGTCCTAATGGACTCCATGTTGATGTTTGTATTTCTGCCAGCTCTGCTCTCACTCTCCCTGCTACCTTCCTGGCATTGGAACGATGAGTAGGTAGGCTGTCCGCCTCCAAATCCCCTCAGACTGTGAGGGGGACGGAGATGGAGAAGGAGGCAGGCAGCAAGGAGGGAGGATGGGAAGGAGCGAGGGAGGGAGGGAGGGAGCGAGGGAGGGAGGGAGGGGAGGGGAGGGGAGGGGAGGGAGGGGAGGGAGGGAGGGGAGGGAAGGGAGGGAAGGGAGGAGGGAGGGAGGGAGGGAGGGAAGGGAGGAGGGAGGGAGGGAGGGAGGGAGGGAGGGAGCGAGGGAGGGAGGGAGGGAGGGAGGGAGGGGAGGGAGGGGAGGGGAGGGGAGGGGAGGGGAGGGGAGGGGAGGGAGGGAGGGGAGGGAGGGGAGGGGAGGGGAGGGGAGGGGAGGGGAGGGAAGGGAGGAGGGAGGGAGGGAGGGAGGGAGGGAAGGGAGGAGGGAGGGAGGGAGGGAGGGAGGGAGGGAAGGGAGGAGGGAGGGAGGGAGGGAAGGGAGGGAAGGGAGGAGGGAGGGAGGGGAGGGGAGGAGGGAGGGAAGGAGGATGGGAAGGAGCGAGGGAGGGAGGGGAGGGGAGGGGAGGAGGGAGGGAAGGAAGGAGGATGGGAAGGAGGGAGGGGAGGGGAGGGGAGGGGAGGGGAGGGGAGGAGAGGGGAGGGAGGGAGGGGAGGAGGGAGGGAGGAGAGAGGGAGGGAGGGAGGGAGGGGGAAAAAAAGACGGAGTTGAGGTCAGCTTCCTCTGCCCTCTCGCTCCAGGCGATTCACGAGTAAAATATAACAAGTCTGGGCTCTGCTGGAATTACCTCTCTCTTTATTTCTCTCTCTCTCTCTCTCTCTCTCTCTCTCTCTCTCTCTCTCTCTCTCTCTCTCTCTCTCTCTCTCTCTCTCTCTCTGACTGCCTGGCTCTCTATGTTCAGGCCGACTAATTCCTCCTGAATGCAGCTTTACCAGTGCTCCCTCCTCCTGCCCAAGGCTGCTAGACTAGAGCAGACTTACTATTACGCTCCACGATGAATAATGGATCCTAACAGAGACCCAGAACGTGTGTGCATGTGTGTGTATGTGTGTGCATGTGTGTGCATGTGTGTGCATGTGTGGATGTTTCTTTGCATCTGTGTAGATGTGTGTGTGCTTGTGTGTGTGTGTGAATATGAATGGGTCTGACTGTGAGGATACCTCCCCTGCAGTCTGTGTTTGATAGGAGCTCATACGCACACCTTGGAGATGTGCTCGGAATCCCAACTCCAATCTTGCCCGCTGCTGGGCGCGGAGCACAGCCACTCTGCTACCGCATAAAGGCAGGAGAGAATTAGACTTTGTAACTTTGACAGAGCACAGACCAAGTCTTACACATGATAACTGACTATAGAGACAGCGTTATGAAAGAAATATTACAGTAGGCCGAGAATAATAAATGTAATCTTGCTTTTGACATGTTATTATAAAATAACTTGCTTTAGAAGGAGATTATAAATAATCATTTGGGATGTTAATACAGACAGAATATTCTACAGTTAAGGATGACTTGTAAAGGCTATGCTACCAGATACTGTTC
>NC_085033.1:9376102-9502846 GCF_963692335.1 Osmerus eperlanus
CGATGAACACACACTTACGCATACACACACGTATACACACACGCACAGTCAGTGCCTGTTAAGATGAGAGAAGCATTTCCCTAGTCTTGAGCAAGGCCTGTCGACCTGTCAACCCCCTCAAACTCTCTGAGGCAGTCGGCTATCACCGAGGAGACAAACACACACACACACACAGAATCTGAAATATAATCCTACAGCTGTACAACACAATCACAGGCAAAAAATATCTAGGAGCAAGGCACTCTCAATTCCCACTGATAAGGACAACGTCACAACACGAACACTTTACTCATGAAATAACCTTTATCCACTTTCATGCACAAGTACACAACAACACACACACACACTGTCTTGCTCACTCACGCACACATATTTATCTAAATCAACACGAGTTTCCTTTGCTTCCAGTAGGTTTCATCATGCATGCTCATTAGATTAATATTTAAACAGCCTGTTGTTTCTCCCTCTATCTGTCACTGTTGTTTCCTATGTTGGTTCACCTCCTCTTGTTCAAATACTCTCCTGTCTGCCTTCATCTCTCTTCCTCCCAGCCCCGTTCCCCTGAGCCTTGTATCCACTCCACAGGGCTGTGACACACATACATACAGTACGTTCACAGAGACAGCGGGAGAGAGAAAGACTTATCAATAGGGGCGAGAGTGTAGGAGGTACAGTATCTATTGTATCTATAGAATGCTTTATTCCGCAACATAGCTCGTAAAGTCGGGGACCGCGCAAGACTGTAGGTGCGCTCCATCCAGCCCCCACAAAGACAATAACTTTGCTGAAAGATTTAGTTGTACAAAAACGACGGAACCATTCACCGCTACTTAGACGTAGCCTAAAGCGGGACACACAATTATCACTGTGTTGGCACTCACAAAGAATCTCCCAAACTGAGGGCAATGTCATTTCATGTCAAATTTTCCTCACAATTCGTTCTAAAATCCTCGGCCCTGCCTGACTTCTAGAGTTTATTAGGAAGTATAAACATACATAGAAGCTTCTACGCCTAGGCTTTCGTTTCAAGCTGAGCATCAATGGTAATACAATAAAGGACAAGAGGCTCAGAGGCAGCTGTGACAAATCAAATATAATTGCTGTTTCCAAAGTCCGGGGTTAGTCTATGAAGAAAATTATAGACGTACATCCGAATGATTTGATACAACAATTGCTTAACATGAATATACCTGCATATCATTGTGGGAGGTAGCCAATCTTGGTAATTATTGATATAAAGATCTTGGCATTATTCACTGAATGTAGTGTTAAATGCTTAACCAAATGCTTGCTATAGCAACAAAACATAAGTATAAGTTATGCTGCCACTGTTATGATTCCATAAGCAACTGTATAAGCTGCTCTACTCACGATGCTTACTGCGTGATTGAAGCATACAAATTTAATGTCAATGTGCTTAAAACGAAAAAACGATGGACTGTTTTCTTTACTTATATCTCTCTCACTCTCTCTGGTCTCCCCTTATGTATGATTCATAGCGACCACACCGACAGTGCACTTAACGGCTGACTCTCCGTTCCATCTACGACGAGAGGAACGGGGGCTGCCGCCCACCACCTACCGCACACCGCAAAACCCCAGCGTTTCATCCCCGAACCTATAGGAGTAAAACCCCTTTTACGCTCACCTTCATTCTCCGGGTAATTCCGCAAGGCAGCACTTGGCACGAGCTCGTGAAAAATAAAAAGGGAAGAAAAGAAAAGAGATGGATAGATCCAAGGAAAGAATGGTGCCATTTTTCAGGCTGCGCCGCGCGCTCGCTGCATCCCTGTTTTCGGTATGGAGTTGGTAAACGAGCCCACGCGTTTGTGAAGAGAGGGAGAGGAGCAGACAGGAGACAGAGGATGAGAGCAGGAAAGTAGGAGGAGACGTGTGGGAAGGAGGGTCCGGCGCAAGCCAAGCGCTGTCAATCACATGCACGAAGTCTCCGTGGGATATGCTATGGAAGCGCGAGAACCCTCAGGCTACGCGCGCACAACTCTCCATCGCTGTAGCCTACTTTTGGGAATACTTTCAAGAAATCCAAGATGTTGTTGATGATCAGTCTAAAATGAGCGTAAGGTCATGAGGCTAGAAAGGGAATGTTAGTTTTGTCGTTTAGTTCATTTTGAGGCAGTAGCTTATATAAACTTATTGGAATGCGACAATGCATTGTCAAGGTGGGCTTTTCCATACTTCCACACAGTGGTGGGTGTTGGGGTTTTGGAAGTAATTTAAATGAGTCATCGCTTCCTCCCTTGTCACCAAATCAACTCCATAACAATCAGCCTCTCAGCATCTCTTTCACACATATACTCCAACCCCAGTGTCAGGTTGAAGACTCACAACATAAGCCTTGACATTAGCCTTGGTCTTTAGTTCCAGAGATGGTCATGCACCTCTTCATGTGAGAGCATTTTCTGATCTACAAAACCACCACTAGATATAAAGATACAACCTTTTCTGAGTGTTAGGCTACAGCCTGGAGGGTTTCGTTGTCATCTTAGATCTCCTCAGATTCCAGATGTAGATGTATTCTCAGGTAGAGGTAAAGTGGGTGTTTAAAATGCAGTTAGCATGACGTGTGTGTCAGACTGTCGGTATGTGTGCAGGGGGCTCTGGATGAATAAATCATGTGTTCTGCCTGTCATATGAAAGCATGAGGAGGGGGGAGGGGGGAGAGTGCAGGAGGTCAACCTCTCAATCTTGATGCTTTTTAACCCAGCAGACTGTGACACCCCATGTGGAGAAAGACTCCGCTAACAGGGACGTGTGTTTCATCCAGCATGTTCACCCTCTCTCGCTTAACTGCTCATGTGTGCTTGTGTGTGTGGGTAGGTGTGGGTGTGTGTGTGTGCACGTGTGTTGTGTGTGTGTGTGTGTGTGTGTGTGCACATTTGTGAAGGATGTTAAGGATTCCACCACTTACAGTCTTGTCAGTGTCTCCCTCAACCAAAGTCTTCAGATCCATAAAATAATCACCCACTGGATGACACCCATCTGAAACTTCTCTCCATCATTCTGCCTGCAATAGGATCTTTAGGATTGCATCGAATTGAGTTTACCATAAATGTATACGCTGCTGTATCAGTAGTGAGCTGTTGCCCCATGGGTCAGTTCCTGGACTAGAGCACCCCCCTCTCACCCCGCTCTCTCCGACCCCCTCCAGACAAGGCAAACCCAAGGATGATTTAACGTGGGTTCACGACCACAATTATATTTACCACCACTAACATTTCTTTATCAGGCTTCTGTCTGAAATTAGCCTGTTGAAAAAGCTATAAAACCCTCAAACACACAGTGATTTATGTTTAGATTATCCTTCCCTTGCTCCAACCTTCATGTACGTGTGTCTGTGTGTGTGTGTGTCTGTCTTTCTGTGTGTGTGTGTGTGTGTGTGTGTGTGTGTGTGTGTGAACAGACACACTCCTACTTCCAGAGATTTGTTAAGGGTCCAATTATGATGACGATTTGTTCCGTGCGCCGGCTTTAGTCGGATGACCTAATTTCCTAGTTGAGTGTGAGGAGAAAAAACTACCAGTTCTTTTTTTCTTGACTCTCTCTTTCCCTCTCTCACACTCTTTTTCTCTCTCTTCTTCTCTTCTCTCTTTCTTTTTCTTCTCTCACACTTTTTCTCTCTCTCTTCTTCTCTTCTCTCTTTCTTTCTCTTCTCTCCTTCTCACCATGAAGCTGCATTCATCCGTCTGGTGACAAAACACTGCTCTGTAATGCATTCCACCAGTGACGGCGTGATGTGCCCCTCAAATCCCTGTGACTACCCCCACACAAACACACTCACAACACACTCACAACACGCTCACAACACGCTCACAACACACTCACAACACGCTCACAACACGCTCACAACACGCTCACAACACGCTCACAACACGCTCACAACACGCTCACAACACGCTCACAACACGCTCACAACACGCTCACAACACGCTCACAACACGCTCACAACACACTCACAACACGCTCACAACACGCTCACAACACACTCACAACACACTCACAACACACTCACAACACGCTCACAACACACTCACAACACACTCACAACACACTCACAACACACTCACAACACACTCACAACACACTCACAACACACTCACAACACGCTCACATGCCGGAAGCCCAAAGGGATAACTGAGATCATCAGTCGACCAGTGTAAATTGCTGCTTTTGCTGACCTTTGATGGTCACACACACACACGGAATAGTTTTGAAGAACTCTATCATTTATTTACCTCTTTTAATTTCCACCTTTCTCTCCACTGTTTTGCTCTTTCTTTCTTTTTTTCTTCTCTGGAGGAAGTGATACAACTGTCTCTTTCACTATCTTCCTCTAGTCTTTCATTCTTATATAAACAGTTCAGACCCCAACCCTTCTTTCTCTAATTCTCTTGAGTTCAGTTTGAACTCTGTTGCTCTGTGTCTCACCCTTCACCCCTCTGGTCTCTCTCTTTTTCTCCCTTTCTCCCTTTCTTTCTCTCTTTTTTTCCATCTTTCTCTCAACATCAACACACTCCTTCACCCCCCCCCCCTCCCACACACACACACACAACAAATACATCTACATGATATGTTCCTTTCCAAACACAGTTAAACAGTATCGTTAATGAGAGTATGAAGGGAGGGTAGCAGGGTAGAAGTGAGGGGCAGGGGTAGGGCAGAGGTGATGACAGGGTCGTCTGCCCTGCTAGGAACCCCATCACACACACAACACCACACAACACAACACACACATACAACCACACGCAACACACACACAGCCAGCACACACACATCCTTTGCTCCTTTCAGACTCACTCACTCATGTGGTAATAGCTCTATTGTGGCTGGCTGAACGCTTTATGGCCAACAGCTTGGTGCTGGCATTTAGGGCCAGTGTGTGTGTGTCTGTATGGTGTGTGTGTGTGTGTGAGTGTGTGTGTGTGTGTTTTAGGCTTTCAGTGCATAGAGACCTCAACTCCTTTAGCTCTGGAGTCTGAAGAAAAGAGAGCTGAGCATAGAAAACAGGTAGTGGTGATGGGTCCAAGCACAAAATGGACATCTAAACACACACACACACGCTCACGCATGCACACACATGCACACACACACACACTGTGATAGAGGCAGGCAGACAGACGGGGTGATTCGTCATGTCAGAGGATCCCGGTGCTGGCACAAAACAAAAGGTGAAAGGGAGTGTGGGAAAGGGCCAGCACACAAAGCCCTCCCTGCCCCCATCTGACTCTCTAGGCTGGGCCAAACATCGGCCTCCAGAGCCCCCTAGTCATGAAGACCCCAAAACCCCCAGCTAACCCCAGCTTTAATACCCCCATCCTTCGAGTCCTCCCTTGAGCCCTTGAGTCTCCCCCTACCCCACTCTTATCAACACCTGTCACGACGTGAGGTGGGGTTGGACCCAAACGCAGGGGAGTCGGCAGGCATGGCAGAAACAAGGGTTTTAATTCTCAAAAACGGGGAACAGATAGGGCACTCACAGGGACAGGTATTGTAAGGACAAGACCAAGACTGGACACAAAACAGAAACCTAAATACACAGAACCAAACGACACACAGGTGGACACAATAACGCTAACGAGAACAGGTGAAGACAAGGACAGGGAAACACTAGGGCAGGACAAAAAACTGAAACCGGGGGGGGCACGGCTGTGGCCGTGACAACACCATTCAAGACGTGTATCGAAAACCCCCGCTCTCTGACCATGTAGCAGGTCCAGGTCCAGGTCCCTCCTCTATCAGGGGCCCTAGGCCTCCTGGCCCCATCCTCCCTTCACCAGAGCCCTCCACTGTCGGCTGTTCAAACTGAGGAGAGACAAGAAGAGACAGGAACCTCTGCCAGTTTGGGCTGGTTACAGGAGAAAGGGAAGCTCTCCTTATTCACAGAGTTGACACCATTAAGAGAGAGAAAGAAAGAAAGAAAGAAAGAAAGAGAGAAAGAGAGAGAGCATTCTAAATGAATGCTCTTTTGTGTGCACCTGTCTCATTCAGCTGGCGTGGTCTACTAATGTGACACTCCAGTAATGATTTTACAACATCCCCTGTATCACAAAGACCACACACACACACACACCTATACTGCTCCAACTGCTGACTGAAATGGAGTGAGGGTTTTCTTGAGCTGAGTCCAGGAAGACTAAGGAGGATTCTGGGAAGCCCTGTGGCTCTGAAACAAGAAGCATGATTTAATGATCAATGAAAACTGACCTTGATTTGCTGTATCAGCTTCCTCCGGGAACTGAAGTGACCCCACTTCAGCACTGAGATAGAGAAATTGAAGTATGTCATAGGTACATGTGTGGGGGGGGGGAGTGATAGATATTCTCTATAAAGACAAAGGTTGAAAAGACAAATCTATCCTTGAAGTATTTCATCCCTATTTCTGACCCCCCCCCCCTACACTCCTTATTCTTGATCTACAAAAGATTTGGAGAAAATAAAGGACCCAGCCCTACTTGGGCTGTCGTCTAGTCAGCATGTCATGTCATTAGGAGGAAGGAGGCAAGGATGGAAAGAAACAGGCATTTGATAGTAGTGGAGCTGGGCCAGAGGGTGACAGCTAGTTGGCCAAGGGGAGGAAGGACTCCTGCGTGGTCGGAGCCTTATCGATGGGGCTGTCAGGAATGAGATGATTAAGAATAAGACCACAGTCGTTCTGTTTGCGGTAGTCTGTCATCTGTGCATGGATGGCCCTGCCTGGTTTGGTGGTGATGTCATTATGGGCCGGGAAACTGAATGTGAAACTCCAATGATTTCATCCTGTTGATTTGGGGAGGAAATGTCACTCCATAAAATGTTGTTGATTTATATGTCCGTGAAGAGACCATGCTTTCTATACGGTCTACCTTGGGTGACATACAACTTCCATTCTAACCTACGACAAAACTTCGAGAGGAACCGAGGAGGATGTATGGGAACGCAGATGTGTATACTTGTAAAGACACACCCATGCATGCACACACACCCATGCATGCACACACACATGCACATGTGGGATTTGTCACCATCTCTCACAACACAGACAGGCCTGCACTAATGGCCAGACACTCTCTGTGTTCTAAACAAATTAGCCCCATTACACAGAGAGAGAGAGAGAGAGAGAGAGAGAGAGAGAGAGAGAGAGAGAGAGAGAGAGAGAGAGAGAGAGAGAGAGAGAGAGAGAGAGAGAGACAGACAGACAGACTGAAAGAGAAGGTAGAAAGAATGAAGAGTGAGGGAGGAGAGAAAGAAAGTGAGGCCCGGCGTGACAGAGAGAAGGGTACAAGATAAAGTGAAGGATGGTAGTGAAAGGTAATAGATAGAGCGAGAGGGGAGGGGAGATTTATGAAAGGCAATACGTGGAGAGGGGGAGAGGGAGAGAGGGGCAGAGTAATGTTGCTTATCAGGCAGTCCGCAGAGGATCTATGTGTGTGTGTGTGTGTGTGTGTGGGTGTGTGTCACTCCACTCCCGGAGGTGCGCTCTCAAACCATCACTGAGGCTAGACGTCTAAAATTTCTCAGGCTCTCATGAGAGAGTACATGGGCACTATCATCCATCCATTCGTCATTCAAATACACACAGCACACACACACACACACTATAAACTAGCCGGAAAAAGGGGGCAAAATAAATGTATCTCCATGCATATGTCTAGATCAAGTGTATGTGTGTGTGTATGTGAGTGTATGTGTGTGTGTGTGTATGTGAGTGTATGTGTGTGTGTGTGTGTATGTGAGTGTATGTGTGTGTGTGTGTGTATGTGAGTGTATGTGTGTGTGTGTGTGTGTGTGTAATTGACTTAACCCTGCCGAGCTTGATGGGCCACATGTGATTGGTCTATAATCTGATTGGCACACACCTCCCCCATCATATCCTGTACACAGTCCACACACCTCACACCAGTACAGGAAGTCTCTTTGCTGCTTCCTATCTCCCTCTTCAATCTCCTCCCCACCTTGGTCCTCAGCCCCTCCCCCTCTCCTGTCTCCTCTCTTTCACATTCATCACTTCATCTCCCTCCTCCTCTCTTCCCCTTCTCCCTCCTGGTGATATAAACACATCATCCTGTCCGCACCCTGATCACATTGCCTGTGGTAATGCTCCTAATAACCACAGCACCACGTGTGTTTTCGCTTGCTGTGTGTGTGTGTGTGTATGTGATGTGTGTGCATGCCCCGAGACCACCAATCAGACTCACTTTGACCTAAAACTGAAACGAATTCATCCGCGTTGATCAAATGACACATTCAGGAATCTATGTACATGACAAGGAGATCAACAGACGCTCACTCAGGCCTCACAGCTGCCTGCGATCCATACTCCATCCATACTGCCATGTCGCCTTGATCAATATCTGTCCGCACACACACACACATGCCCTGGAGCTTTCTCTCATATCTTGAAACATCTGATCAAGCTGATACACTTGAATGGCAATAGGGGCCAGCACACTGGGTCAATGCTGAGGGAGTTGGAATCAATGTTTAGCCTAGAGGTCCAATACATCCCAGTTACCCATCCAACTTAACCACAGTTCCTGCACGCGGCGGTCAGCTGGCCAAGTTGTGTTTAGTTAGTCCCCAGGGCTGGAGAACACGCCAGACCAGGAGGCCTAGCTTTATCCAGGGGCTCGCCTGAGGACAGCCCCCCAGACAGAGATCCCCTGCTGGGCCAGTGAGGACAAAGCCACTGCCTGTGTTTCCAAACATGGGCCTCTCAGCACCTAGAGGTCGGGAACTCTGTATAATCTCGGCCAAACAGAGAGGCCACACTCTTACACACACACACACACACACACACTTTCTCAGCTCTGAGCTTTGACTGTGACCCTATTTAACCCTTCAGCGACAAGAATAGGGAAGATCTAGAAGGAGGGGGCAGAAGGAAGGAGGGAGAGACAGATTGGGGGAAGGGTGTAGAAGAAAGGGGGAGAGTGAAAGTTAAGATTAGGATGTGGGTGTGTGTCTGTGTGTGTGTTCTAGACAGATAGAGAGAGCATTCAAATATGTGCGTTTGAGGGAGCGGGGAACACTAAGAAGGGGTGAATTCATTGTTGCTCAGATGGGGCGGTTAAAGTGCAGGATCAAAGCAGAACAGAGCAGGAGGGAGACGTGGATGCACCAAGGCATGAATGAGAAGAGTGGTCCAAAGGGACAGGGTCTTTGATCTCGGTAATACATGGTTCAAGCATGAACCCATTAAAGCTCATTTGAAGTCCCCCAAAAAGAAGGTTACAGGTAGGTTACACCACAGATGACATGTCTCCATCTGTACTCACAGCTAGGTTTCATCACCCTAATGCAGCAAAACCATAAGCCCCTGAGACAAGCCTACATAGTGAAGTCTATAGTAGGGACATGTCATTAAATTGTTCTGCATTTTTAGGTAACAAACCAGTTGAACTCTCAAAGCTGCCTCTAATTAAGCGCTCGTTTTTTTTTTTTTTTTTTTATTTATAGCAAAGAGCGTCATCTAGTGGCATCTTACCAAAAATGCACGATTGTAAGTGCTTGTTTTTTTAGTCCTTGTGAAACGTCAGTGCCAACTAGAACGGTTCTGATATCCCAGAACTATAAAAACTTTAAGCTTGCGTCTTATCATCTTTAACAAATGTACCAAAGCCAAAGGCGGAGGGGGCAGTTGCCATCTTATTGAAAAGACCAGAGTCCAGTGAGACAGCCTATTATTGAGGCGGTAAAACTAATCTATCTGAAATGATCGTTTCTAGATCAGCTGCAGCATCGTCTCTCAACCGTGAACAGCCGCAAAGCCGAGTGCTCCAATAATTAAACAGTTTATTGATTAGCGCGCTTCAGCTTCGATGGACCGTGGATCCAGAGATGAGGCTGGTCGTGACCAACGGCTGCCCCTATTCTCTTGTCTAATATATATTCTAATACTCTAGAATATTCGTCTCCTGGCAGAATGTATGCTAATATGTATGGTAATACAGTCGGCTGTGATGGTCGATATTGATGGTTTCTAAACGGACGGTTGATCCACAATCGCGGCATTGTGTGAAGGGTCAATGGAGAGGAGATTGATACCGGGGTGGAGGTCAGTTTCATATGAACTCCATCAATTTTTGAAATGAAATGAAAATGTATTCTTTGATTCAAATTAATTATAAAATAGCCTGAATGGTGCTTGGACTTTTTCAAATATATATTTTAATCCCTTTGGATTTATATTAATTTACACCAATGTTGAAAGGCTGCCTGTCACAGACCTAAGGGAGGCAGCGTGATCATTATTGGGACATCACTATCATTCCTCTGCATTGAACATGGTACCCTACAAATAGGACAAAATGCATTGAAACAGTTTGATTTCATTTCTTGGTGAAATTAGATTTATGTAGGTAGGAATATACAGACTTTAATTAAATCCACTGCAAGTGAAGTGCACTTAGATAAGTGTGTGTGTGTGTTTGTGTGGTATCTTGCATCTTTAAAACAACCTATAAAATAATGTAAGATTAATAGAATAAGGCAGTGGAAGAGAGAAGAGCCTTTTCGGCCTGTCTTCCAAAGGTCTGTGTATCGATCCAGGGGAGACACTGTTGGGAGGTTTGAAAGCATCACCCCACCTCAGAATAGTAGTTCAAAAAATGACCGGAGTCATCTGCTTTTTACAAAACACATCGCCTGACCAGCAGTCAGTCTGTCTCATCAAAGAACCTTTTCATGTTCAGAGACAGGGGATTCTCTGGAATTGGATCTAGCTGTGATTGAAAAAAGACAAACTAGTCATTGTTTTCCCACTTTTGAACTTCTGCCATACACATACACTGCTAAACCATGAAGCGTATCTACAGTAACAGACAAATTGTCAATTGTGAAGAAAGTTTCTTCATTCTCCTACTTCTAGACAGGCTTAGTGTGTACCCAAACTGACAGACCTGTGAACAATTGTTTTCTTGAACACAGCCTTCATGCCCTCATCAATAAAAAACCAGCGGAGCTCTGCATGGATGCTCCAGATTATTGTCATTATCTGGGTCTTGATTGCCCAAAGGCTACGTTTTGTCTCTGACACGCAAAGAATAGGTGTATCCTAACAGAAAGGGGTTCAGGTTACAAACAGCCATTGTTTCAGTTGGGTAAAATGATACTACATCTAACCACACAGCAGCTAAAATGTTTTAAAAAACTGTCCCATCACCTGTCCTTTATTAACCAGTTTCAACATTTTAGGAAAATCTTCTAAGGAATGAAGCCAGAGACCTAGTAGGCATATTGGCAATAAACGAGAATTGACTGGATTCATAGTAGCAGTTTAAAAGAGAACATTCTTCCCCTATCAAATAATATAAGCTTAATTATTTTTTAAATAGTCGCATGGTTAAACAAAATAAACAAGCAAAATATGGACAGCCTTCCTGCCAATACTTGCATATTTTATGCTGTGCCAAACACATGAACTCCACCGCTCTCTAGATATAACTAGACAGTTATGTTTTTAAAACCATCATTTATCCATACAGCTTTACCTGTTTTATCCTAACCCCCACCTCTATTGTAGTTGTTTTTTCAAAGATATGTAGCTTAAGTAATTCCAAAATAACACTGTAAAACCTATGACACATTCCAGTCAGACTTTTGCATGCCCTATCTTTAGTGTGCTTACACTTAACACTTTTTCAGAGGATTTCCCATACCATTGTAAACGTAATACGTAAAGGACTCAAGACTCAGGACTTCAAAACAAAGTGTAAGATATGGTTCACGTCAGAATGTCTTTACTTGTAATCAGCTGAAGCATGTGTGAATTTAAATGTCTTTTAGTGTCTTCTTATATCAAAGTATCAATGGGTTTCAAAAAAAGACTGCTCTTGTAAAACTGGCACTCAGAAGTCTTTGAGTGAATAAGTTGTTGTGGACCGTGTCCCTGAACGGAAAGCCAGAGTTGCCAATAGAACAGTAGGAGTCATGAATGGTACTAGACCAAAACCCACACTAAAGTATGTGTTTATTGCCATTATGTTTGATCAGTAAGAACATTCACATTTTGTGTCTTCATCTTCCCATTTTTCAAACTGGTTCCTTGCCTTGTCTTCCACCCTAGGTACATGTATGTCAAACAAACAAGAGACTGTCAGAATAGACAGATAAATACAGTAAATAACCACACACCAAGCTTACGTGTCTAGCATGTGTGTCTACCTGAAGAAGGATGTCTGAAAAAAGTCTCTGTAGTAACCAGTTCATTAGCTTTTTTGCAAGCTGTTTCTCAAATAATGCTAATCAACATAGTTCTGGCCTCACTAGACTAACATAGGGGTCTGTATATGTGCATGTTCCATTGACTGTCACTTTAGAAAGTTTACAAGTGTATTTTTTATTTTATTTATTCATGACACAAAGGCCTTATTTCGTTTTTATTCTGTTGGAGGGACAGCTTTTGACTAATGTGTTTGCATTATCGAACTTAAAAAGGGAAACCTTTTTAGAGACCAATTATTATTATTTTTATTTATTTATTTTTTATTTGTGGAAGAAACTATTCTCATGACCTGAACTTGTCACTAAGCAGTCTATTCCATTCACAAACCCAAAAGTCTAAACCAGGAGGCAATTCTGTATTCCATTCCTATAGCTAACATAATTTCTCCGTATTGCATCCTGTAGGGTATTGTTTGTATAATTGTTCAAGGAAGGGATACAAATGTGCATCAAACTTTATTTGCATTGTTTACTTCCCCATGAAGGAATCAGGCTTGAAAAACAAGTTAGCCTTTTTTTTTTTTCTCAATCAGGCTTTGAAAGACCACTAGTAACTCGTTGATGTACCTCTTTATTGTAGGAAATTTCTTAGCTAATATCTCAAGCCTCCAGCAGTGTGCAAGACTTGTTAAAAAGTATATTGAGGCGGCTCCATGAAAGGGCAGAATTTGTTTTTACTGCATGTCATCAACAGAAGTTTACATGCTCAAGTACTGATTCAACATCTTCCAGTTTTCATCCAGTGTCTCACTAAATAATTGTCTACTTTTACCCCTTTAATGATGGCTATTAATTTTAGATTGTTATTTTTGTTAAAAGGAATGCAATCTAAACCATTGTTTGTTGCTAAATTTGTAAAAGTGTATTAGATTATTATTTTCCTAATTAAATGCTGCTTTATATACGTAGCCATGTTGTGAATCATGTCTATGAATGTGGTAGATTAATAGAAATATAACCACACACATGGCTTAGCACTTATCCCTGGGTCGTCTTTGGCTGCATTTCAGAGCTACACACACCCCAGCAGAATATTTATTTGCTGACCCATATACTGTACTCACGCTATAAGATCAAATAGAAAGGAATTTCAATTGTTTTAGTAATGCTTTATTTCAAAACATGACATGCTTAATGCAGGGAATACATTTCTCTTATTTAAAAATACAGTAGATGGACACTTCTTACTGTGTACATAGCAGAATGTGGAGTGTGCCATTGTTTAATTATGCCAAGCTAGACAAAAAAAAATACTTTTAAAAGAAAAGGAAATGCACCTTTGCAAAGTTGAGTGGTTTTCTGATTTTGAACTTCATTTGACAAACAAAAAAACTCTTGAAACCATTCAACTGGTGCTGCACATGTTATACAATTGGGTACATTGCCCTAGAAGCAATGCCACACTGATTGTTTCCTCTAGCAATCAGAATATAGCCTCTCTGGCCCCAGCCTGGACCCCAGCTGCAGAAGACAAGATGAGAAAGGTCACAATTCAACAATGCACACAGAAACATATTAAGAAAAGCAGAGCTAATGATATATACTTTTAAGTATTGTCTAAATGAGTGTGTGTATGGGTGTGAATCTGCAATGTAATATGCAGACAAGTACATACAGACCTGTTTTTCACTATCCAGTACTTTCGACCCCTGGCATGACGCTGCTTGCCATAGCCAACAATCAGCACAGCATGGTTGGTTTTGGTGGAACACTTTGGTTCATAGAAGACTCCTTCATAAAAATGTAATTTACATTTAGCAGACGCTTTTATCCAGAGCGACTTACAGTAAGTACAGGGACATTCTCCCCTAGGCAAGTAGGGTGAAGTGCCTTGCCCAAGGACACAACGTCATTTTGCACGACCGGGAATCAAACTGGCAACCTTCAGATTACTAGCCCAATTCCCTCACCGCTCAGCCACCTGACTCCAATTACCAATTAATTAATTGGTAATTAAATAGTTAAGATTTTAAGTAAACAATTAAGTCATCAAAATGTATGTGAACGGGTTAATTGTCACATTCTGACGTTAATAGTTTACAGGTTAGGTTCTAATCCAGAGTTAGTGGAATTCAAGCTACAATACCTTTCTTTGAAATAACTGTGATGTCTCTCCAAGTGACAAGAGCATGACCCTTCCTTGATTATCTTTAAAACTGTTAAACCATACCATGCATACTATACATCCACTGTCAGACCTAGAGTATTTTGTGTGAGTTGTTAAGTTTGTTAAGTTGTCTTGCATTACTTTCATAATACTTACCACATTTATACAAATGGATGCTTGAAGCGTTCAAAGACACAGCGAGAGGGCCAACTGTGTACAGTGTGTATTTCATAGATTTTTCATTTTTAGGAGGAACTTTCTTAAGCCCTTTACACCACACATCCCTTTTTACCCTCTGATTCTTGCATTTTCCTTCCTGAAAACAAAAGGAGTCCTTCTTTAGTTTAAGTGGTTGACAATTGCTGTTTCATCATGCCTGTAATAACGTAGTTATGGCTTGTTGTTGTATGCTTGTTATTAAGATTAAACACAAACAATCACTCAAGTATTGACATGAGGGTACTCTTCAGAGATAGAAGGGAAGTTAATGATGATCTTGTTTTAGTAAGAACGACGAGTAAAATACTTGAAGGTGGTATTCATAAGCATTCTCGATACCTTGATGAGTCTTAATTTATCATGAATTACAACCCTTATCCTGATTATAACCCCTTATCACACATATTAACACATTTTAAGTGTTTTTGTACCATAGCTGTGTAAGTGTATTTGCTTTCAGAAAGAATCCCATGATCCTTGATGTATTGGAAACATCGTTCCACAGAACCACCTTTGCAGCCCCCAAATCCCATTTGGTAGCTCTTGCTACAGTCCACCAGCTCCTGCTCACTCAGAGACAATAGCTTGCCAGTCTTCTTGAACCACTGACCCTCCAAGGCTCCAACTGCAGCAAATGCGTAGCAAGATCCGCATTTCCTCTGATGTAGAGTAATAAACAATATCAATCTGTTCAACCAACATTGATACGTAGTTTTGAAGTGGCTGTTTAGATGTATTTCTCCAATCAAACAAAGACAAATACTGGCTCTATTAGACCTGTTTCCACATGACACATACAGTAGAAGTGGATGGGCACATTAAGCAGATATTATCAACGTATTCAGTTAAAGTAAAAAAGAGCACTCTTCAAGTCTCCTACCTGATTCTTCACATTGGTCACACATCCATGTTTTCTCCAATCCCAAGCACATGGGATTGGGATTGGAGATTCTTTCTTAGACTCATTTAACTTTGAGAGTGGTATCTCATCCAAGCTGCTCTCATCAACAGCACTGGCAGACAGCATGGCATTGAACTCTTGGGAGGTCTTGGGTGAAAAATAACCGAAATGTGAATGTTACTCATGTAATAGGCTATTTAGTCACATTGTATATTTCTAATGACCAGGGGTGCGTTTCCCGAAACCGTCGTAAGCCTAAGTTGATCGTAGAATCCATCGTACGACGGATCTTAGTTTTACAGGCCGTTTCCCAAAGCCATCGTAGCTGTGTCTCTTGAAAATTCGTAGCTCTTGAAAGCTCGTAGATTATCCTACTCCTTACGAGCATGTTTGGGAAACGCACGTAATAAATAACAATGGTTTCGTTCTTTTGCTCGATCGTTGCTACGACCCATAGTTATCTACATCTGAATTAAGATGTTGTATATAAATTAAAGACGAATGAGTACAATAAAATAAACATTGGTGGAATATCTAATTTATTAATTCCCCTGCAGTAACCATAATCTAAAACTGATTAAAACATTCACTGGACCAGTTGTTATAGGACAACATGTTTATGTCTACAGGAGTTCTACATTTTCTATTTCTTTGTTAGTAATTTTTGGGTGAATGAATGGTGTGGTGTCCCATTGTGTCAATTGTCAATTTTGAAATGTCTGCCCAAGTGTAGGAAAATACTATCATATACAGTATATCTTATATGCATATATAAAATGCTCCTGATGGCTATTAATAATTTTACTTAATTATACTTTTACTTTGAATATGTTCATCTTTGGGGTGTGAAGTTTGTCACAAAGTAAGATAATATATACATTATAGATAATATTAATGTGAACAGAGCGATACATGTTTAGTTTTAAGTCCCTTAATATTAGCGCTTATGGGATGCCTCTTTTCCAATCAAATGACTTGGTTTGAACTAACTGGTCTATAATATATTTATTTACTGAAGTTTAGAACAGATTTATTTGCTAAGCAACTTTTTTGAGATCTGCTTGCCAAGATCTGTCAATCCAACAACTCATCAAAAGGTTTACTGTTCTCAAATTGTTCATTGTTAAAAAGTAAATGTTACCATGTCTCCAAATTGGTTCATTCCCAGGATGTAGGTATGCTTGCCCTCTGCCGCCTCCAGGTTGTGTTGATCGATCAGTCTCATGTTGTTTGCCCAGTTGCTCCTTCTTTGAACTTCTTCCACCTATAAAATGCAAGCAAATAAACCCCCTATAGTTGTAACATCATACAGAGAGTGTGATAGAGGGATGCAGAACTGTGCAAACATGTTCAGAAAACAACATGATACCTACCTTAACATATTCTTTGTTGTGTTTGGCTTTCCACTCGTCCCAGATTTTGTCCCACTCAAGGTTCAGTGGTTGTTTGAGAGTGTGAGCTGATGTCATCAGCGCAAGGATCACCTTCACACTTTATTTACACACACACATTTCACACTTTTTTATTATAAACACATTATCTACATATACTCGTAGAATGTCTGTCTTTCTATGTTTTCAGACAATAACTGTAGATAAAAAACACATCTTATTACAGAAGAACACGTGTGTTAACTTACCTCAAGAAAGACATCCTAATAGCTCAATTAAGCCTGCCTATTTCTGCGTGCAAAATAAAAAGTGACAGTTATTACAGCTTTTGTAAGTCCACTTGAAGACATATTCTGCTGATAAAGGTGTCACTGACAACTTTATGGTGTCAATGACTACTTCCTTTAGTTCATTTAGTTTGTGAAAAAAAACTGTTCGTTCCTGCTAGTGTCTTCTTTATACAATACAGACTTTGGCATTTTGAAAGGATCAAACACTTCATCATATCCCCAACACTAGGTAAACTACCAACTATAAACTACAAATTTAAAGTACACCATTTTGATAATTGAAAACGGTTGGTTTGGCACAAAACCACCCACTCACCTCCGCCACTATGAGGGGTTAACTAATGCTTACAGTTTTTCTCAATTGCTAAAACACTAAAACCCATTGGCTGAACAAAGTTCTCAGTTGCCTGAACTCATGTAGATAATTGTGCAGTCTGTTGTCAATACCTTAAACCATTTCACATGGTAAAACACAATTTGCAGATCTCACATAGACTTTTCAGCATTCTCAAAACACATTCTGCACTCTAATGCACATGTCATCCATACTGGTAAACACAAATGGCAACAATCAAATACAAATAGAGAAAACATGTCATTGACTAAACACAACCACTCAAAATTGATTTGACTTGTTTCAAATGATGTGACACAACCAATATAAGCCAGTTCAGAGAGCAAACAGGTTGTTGAAGGTGGGAAAATATTGCTTGTGATGTCGACGAAGTGCTCTGGCCTGACCCAGCCAAAAGACAAGAAGAAGCACATTTTACAGTTTTTTCCAATTGCTTACGTAAGCACAATTTTGAAAACAGGGCTCACTTTGTCAAAACACAACACACGAATCACACAACTAGACACACAAGTAGCAGAACACCTCCAATCTTTTGCTAAATGAAACACTTCGTTCAAAACTATACAATCATGTATAAAAACCCATTTCTGTCACCATATGCCACACACATGGTTCATAAAATTGGACTCTGTTTGAACCAGTTACACACTGTAGTGCAAAATTTGAAACACTTTTACACTAACTATTCTTTGCTAATGATATAACCTGCTTGATTTGGTCAGAGATATTGTTCCAGTAGAGTACGTACAAGTACATGAATATGTTGACCAAACACAACACACCAGTACTGCACACTGCTGAAAATATTTATTGTATTTTTACAAATTGTCTATGTAACGGTTGCATTTTGTGCAGAAAATCAAAACATATTTCAAATCAAATACTGTAGTAGGCTA
Source organism: Osmerus eperlanus (assembly GCF_963692335.1). Classification (NCBI taxonomy): domain Eukaryota; kingdom Metazoa; phylum Chordata; class Actinopteri; order Osmeriformes; family Osmeridae; genus Osmerus; species Osmerus eperlanus. The sequence goes on from NC_085033.1 coordinate 9,394,481, forward strand.
CATAGTAGTCTGTAAACACAGAAAATACATTTGTGGAGACAAAAGAAAGAATACAGCAAATGAAATACAGTACATTATTTCAATCATGGACTGCAGTAAATATGTACAAAAAAAGTACTGATGTAATGCATATAGCTGTAGCTACATGTAGCTACATTTTACTGTACTGTACTGTAGACAGTAGAGAATAGTCGTTTTCACCTGTGCTCTTGTCGAAATGTCCAAATTACTGTTGCAACACTATATCTGCTGAGGTTGGGCTGAACTCTCTGTCCAGCCTCTCTCAATGTTGCCCCATGGTTCACAACATGGTCAACCAATGTTCAATGTTGTTTGAATTTCATTAGATATTGTAAATTTGGCCCTATTCTTCCACGGCCTCCAGGTCTACCTCTCCCTCTCCCTACCTTCCTCCAAGGGTCCCCCTCTCATCCTACCTCTCCCTCTTCCTCTACCTGCAACATTGCCTTCCATTTTTGATGAGGACAGGTACACTGACCTGTTGCCTTTTTATAGTGCTTACACCTGATTGGTATGTTTACAGTTTAGCACTTTAGTGCTTGTACACCTGACGCCCGTGTTTGATCCATCTGTTCACGTGTGGCATTTTACAAGGCAGTGTCTAAAAAAGGCAATGAAGTGACATAATCTTACATTTCTGTGTCTAATGTAGAAAAGTGTGTTTAGTGATTTGCAAAACACTGTGTGTAGTATTTTGCAAATAGTGTGAGGATGAGAATGTGCTTATAGTTGTGCAGGTCTGGCCTTCTGTTGTGCTCCTTGAGTGTCAGATTTCACTAACTGTTTGTTATTTGACATTTTTGTGTCCAAGCAATTGGAAAAAACTGTAATGTATAGTATTGTAAACTGTAGTACAGTGCATTGTAGGCTGTATACTGTATAATGAACAAATGGTATGGCCCTGAACATTGTGCTTTCCATTTGTTACAGTAACAGTACTGACTGCTCAATAGATTTTGACTGGTTGCAGGTTCATATCAACAAAGAACAAGAGTGAGTTGTGAGTCGTGAGATGCAGGGTACAGCACTGTATAGGGGTACAAGGAGGAGAAAGAACAAAAGAAATTGCAAAGAGCAAAGCAGAGTAGTGATTTCTGATCAATTTTGAGCTACTATGATAGAACATGTTTTCATTCATCAAAAGACAATGACGGATAAATATGACATTTGTTTTGAGATTAAAAATGTACTTTCCCCTGAGAACTATATATTTTGAACAATGTGTTTTCTATTTTTTGGTGTATTTTTTACTGACTGCTTGATAAAGTATATAATTTTGATCACTTTGTTTATGATTTGAGAGCAGTGTTTGATTTTGAGCACAGGTAAATCTGTTTTGAGGTGAAAGTTTGATTTTGAGCACAGGTAAAACAGTTTTGAGGTGAAAGTTTCATTTTGCAAGAGGATTCCGAGGTTTTGTAAATAGGGCTTGAAGATGAGGTTTTTGTGTATACAGTTTTGAGAAAATGGATGACTGTTTCAAGAAATGTGTTTTAGCAATTGTGAAAAACTGTATTACATGACTTGCATGAAAAGTGTTACCCACATCTGTGTTACCCACATCTGTTTTTTACAATTATCTAACTTGCTGTCTGGTGCAAGATGCCTTATTCAGGGCATTGGCGACAAACTGGCACTGTGTTTGTGTATGTTTGTGTGTGTATGTGTGTGTGTTTTGCCATCAGCCAAGTCCCAGCTTTTGACTCACAGACAGATATTTAGAATATGAGAAAAGACAGTGATCTCAACATCCCAGCCCCAGAACACACAAATCACACAATACCCAGTACCTGATGACTGATGACATCCAGAGAAACAGACCCACAACAGACAGGTACACAGATACACAGAACAGACCAATGTAGACCCATGCAATGCGGTACACTTTTCAATTATTCAATCATAGAGTTACCAGAGTTCTGGTTTTGTCTGTCTGCGTGGTGTGTGTATGTGTGTGTGTATTTGTGTGTGTTATGTCTGACATTTGTCTTGCTCTCACCCTTATTATCTCCCCGGGGTTCTATAAAACAATAAGCTTGTTTAATGCAACCCCTATGCGGATGTGTGTGTGTTCCCATTCAGCATGCATGTACGAGTCTGACAATGTGCCTCTGCTACCCACATTCAGATCAATATCGGATGAGGATATGAGAGTCAGTATTGATTGTAATTTCCTGCGAAGCTCCGTTCCAATCTCCCGCTTTATCAAGATCCTAATTCCCATCTGCCACGCCAACGCTGAACCTGCAGACACACCAAAGGGACAATGACTGGATACCACAACAAATGAATAATCTAGCTAGGTTGTTTCTAGCCTGTGTCAATAAACTGGTTGCTTGTATGCATTGTTGATTGTGTGTGTGTTTGTGTGTGTGTGTGTGTGTGTGTGTGGGGGGGGGGGGGTGCTAGGGTGGGGAGAGAGGAACAGAGTAAAAGAGATAGAGTATGTACATATCATATGCTGTGATATATGTTGGAAATAATATATTGTTCCTTCACTGTGGACTGCTTTGGCAATATTGTTTAACCTGAACATGCATGCCAATAAAGCATTCTGAACTGAACTGAGTAAAAGAGGAACATGGAGAATGAACACTATGTGTTTACACAAGCCGTTGTGAGAAAGAGAGAGCAGAAAAAGCTGCAGTGCGTATTCATGTTGATGTTTTCCAAAGAGAAAGGGAACTTTCTATATTAGGCATCTACTGGTACAGCTGGGACAGCAAACAACTTTATTCGTCACATGAAACATCAGCTTTGTTCAGGAATACTGATGAGGTCATCCAAAACATGAAGAGAGCTAAGCTCATCATATCATCATATTTCTCTGTCTCTCCCCCTCTCTCTCTTTTTGTCTCTCCCTCAGTGTCTGTCCTCAGACAGTCTATTGGGGGTTACATTAAACTGTGGCTAAGGCCTCCAGTAAAATAAAGCACTCACAAAATGCAGCTCTTCAAATGCAAATCTTCGCCCCAGCCAAATACAGTTTTTTCCAATTGCTTAAGCACAATTTTGAAAACAGGGCTCACTTTGTCAAAACACAACACACGATTCATACAACTAGACACACAAGTAGGAGAACACCTCCAATCTTTTGCAAAATGAAACACTTTGTTCAAAACTATACAATCATGTATAAAAACCCATTTCTGTCACCGTATGCCACACACATGGTTCATAAAATTGGACTCTGTTTGAATCAGTTACACACTAGTGAAAAATGTAAAACACTTTTACACTAACTATTCTTTTCTAATGATAGAACCTGCTTGATTTTGTCAGAGATATTGTTCCAGTAGAGTACGTACAAGTACATGAATAGGTTGACCAAACACAACCAACAAGACCAGGGCCCCGTTCGTCGTAAGGGTTGAAGCTAAGTTATAATCAATTGTCCCTTTAGCCCGTTAACATTAGCGAGATGAGTGAGAACAGTAAATGGCAGGGTTTCCCAGATTCGTTAAGAAGCTTTTAACGCTAAGAGCTTCTTAGGAGCGTTCTAAGAACGCTCTAGAACGCTCTTAGAACGCTCCTAAGAAGCTCTTGGCGTTAAAAGCTTCTTAACGAATCTGGGAAACCCGGCCAATATCGGTTCGTCAACGGCTGGTCCGCAACGGCTGATCCGCATCCAAATCTGGACGTGCAATTTTATTTCAATCATGCTAAACATGATTACAAGACATTTCCTAAAACATAGCGTTACATATTCACATACAGCAGCATAAGCTCATAATAAAGCATAAAGCTTGCTGCGGCGTGTGATATTTGCAATGTACGGCCAGAGAAGGTCTTGCAAATAAATGAGTCCTTGTCGGTATCGCTCAAACAAGAACTCATCCGTGTGAAATAAAGGATCTTGGCGATCGCAAAGAACTCTATTGGTATGTAAAGGTAATCGAACTAGAATATAGCTCCTTGGTCAACATGGGTATCTCAAAAAGGGAGCTGCCATGTTATTTTCCGGGGGTGTGGCAAGCTTATCCAGCTACACTTAAGTTAGCCTGCTCTGGAGCAGGTTAGTGCTAATTGATGTGTTACTATGGTGATTTATCGAAAGTTGCTTCCACGAACCAAAAAGAGGGGCGTTTTTTTTAATCTTAGCCTGAAAATTAGCTCGCTAAGCGGTTTAGCGAGCTAATTTTACGACGAATGAAGCTTGCGCAAGTTCAGTCAGGCAAGACCGATCTCTGCACTCGGGCTTAATCGTAGTGTACACTTCTCACTCCCCCCGCTAAGAACGCCCTACCTTCCCCCCGTTCCCTGGTCGATTAGCGCTCTCGCTATCAATTAATGGTGTCACATGATCCGTGCCTTTAAATATGATTCTCTCCCTGTGTAGTTTGTCCATGCTATCAAGTGCGCGACCCTCCACAACCCCATCGCCGCCCGGTTCCAGTCTCAGTCTTCGGCTCGATTGGTCGTCGGCTGCCGCCACCGCCACCAGTGTCTGGACTCCGTGGGGGATTCTTCTTCGGGCGTTGGGCAGGCACCCGTTGATCTATATAATTCCCTGTGGGGTTCAAGCTCCAAACACCATAGTACATTTATTAGTCTGTAATAAACATCTTTCACTCATCCCAGGTCTCTCCTGATTGAAATACCCCCCAGTACTGCACACTGCTGAAAATAGTATTCTGTAAACACAGCAAATACATTTGTGGAGACAAAAGAAAGAATACATCAAATGAAATACAGTACATTATTTCAATCATGGACTGCAGTGAATATGTACAAAAAAAGTACTGATGTAGTGCATATAGCTGTAGCTACATGTAGCTACATTTTACTGTACTGTAGAGACAGTACAGAATAGTAGTTTTCACCTGTGCTCTTGTCGAAATGTCCAAATTACTGTTGCAACACTATATCTGCTGGGGTTGGGCTGAACTCTCTGTCCAGCCTCTCTCAATGTTGCCCCATGGTTCACAACATGGTCAACCAATGTTCAATGTTGTTTGAATTTCATTAGATACTGTAAATTTGGCCCTATTCTTCCACGGCCTCCAGGTCTACCTCTCCCTCTCCCTACCTTCCTCCAAGGGTCCCCCTCTCATCCTACCTCTCCCTCTTCCTCTACCTGCAACATTGCCTTCCATTTTTGATGAGGACAGGTACACTGACCTGTTGCCTTTTTATAGTGCTTACACCTGATTGGTATGTTTACAGTTTAGCACTTTAGTGCTTGTACACCTGACGCCCGTGTTTTATCCATCTGTTCACGTGTGGCATTTTACAAGGCAGTGTCTAAAAAAGGCAATGAAGTGACATAATCTTACATTTCTGTGTCTAATGTAGAAAAGTGTGTTTAGTGATTTGCAAAACACTGTGTGTAGTATTTTGCAAATAGTGTGAGGATGAGAATGTGCTTATAGTTGTGCAGGTCTGGCCTTCTGTTGTGCTCCTTGAGTGTCAGATTTCACTAACTGTGTGTTATTTGACATTTTTGTGTCTAAGCAATCGGAAAAAACTGTAAATGTACTTACAGTTTTTTTCAAATACACACAAATTCCTTAATTTTCACACAATTTCTGAAACCTGACACTCAAACACCAGAACCACACCTCAAATATGCAAAACCATACGCACATTTTGGGCCTTTGACTCCGTTTTCAATTTCATAAAACACTTTTTGCAAAACACAACCAATCAAAATGCCACACTAATTCATCAGTGCTTACACTAACTCCTCACATGTGCAAACACTCATTGCTTTACTCAACACCAACCAATCATGGCTTTAGAATAGGCCTATAAATAGCCTAATTTGAGTTGATTTACAGTGGTGGGTATAATTTGAACCTTTACTGTAGAAAATATAACAGGTATGTAACAATATACTGTAATATACACATGTTCTAATGTACACATAATAGCTGTTTCAGCACAACACACGGTATACTACACACAAACATATATTTTAGCACCCATGCATCCATTGACTGCAGTGCACTGCATGATTGGTCACAGTCTGGTGGATTACTGTATCATACCGTGCAACAGTACAGTGACTGTAAGAAGACATTCTGACAATATTGTAGAAAATAGTATACATTACTGTATGCTACAGTTCATGGCACACACTGACACACCATTCCGTAATCACCTTTTTCAAAATTAGGTTTGGTTTCTGTCCTACTACACTCTTTCTTTCGTACTGTGTAATACTGTATTCACAACCACAAATGCTTACAGTTAAAAAAATATGTTTGGTTTCAATCTTGCTTTCATGTTTACCATGAATTTTTCAGCATCTCTGCCATTTACTTTCAATCTTGTACAGAAATGTACATAGGAGCTCATGAAAGAAGAGCTTTAGGTTTTGAATAACTGTGTGTATATGATATATCCAAAAATGTAGTATAATGGTAAAAGTGTTTGCAACATGAGACAAATGTTTGCTTTTGAGACGTGTTTGTGATATTTTGATTGCAGTGCTTCATTTTGCAAGAGAAGCGAGGCATTTGGCATTTTGTGTGTGCAGTTGTTGGATTTGTGTGTTAAGTTTTGAAAAAAAGTAAAAGTAAAAAAAAATTGTGTAGATCCTGAAAGAGAAAGAGAGCTAAACATACCTGGGTAGGCGGAGAGCAACATGTGGTGTGTAGGCATTTTGTGTGTGTCATGGTCATACACATGCATGTCCACGAGTTAGCATGTTGTGTGAAGTGGATAAAGAGTTGTGGTGGAGACTTTGTGCCATTCTGTGAACAGGGGCTGCTTCCTGTCCATAAACATTTATGAACACCTTGCAACCATGCCGTCACTTTCCACACCACAGATGTGTTCGTGTTCCAGAGAACAACCTGTGGCTTGTAGTGTGTATGTGTTTCTGTGCATAAGTCTTTCTGAAAGTGTGTGTGTGTGTGTGCTGGTGTGCCATTGTATGCTTGTGTAAGCCACAATGAGGGGTCGTTTTCAAAGAAGGCTCTCATTGTTTCCTCTGGTGAGGGCAGGGTGAGTGTGCAGGCCTGTGTGTCTGGAGGTGGGGGGTGGAGGTGAGAACTCAAGGGGAGAGGGGAGGGACTCATCTCTATAAGATCCAGGGGCCAGAGGAGCACTGATCATCACAGAGGTCAGGGGATTGGAGAAGGTAGATTTAAACAGAAGATAGCTAAGTAGTCCTTTTGGTCGAAACATATGTACTGGTAATTGTAGCTGTACGAGTCCTAGGTCGGATCCAGGGAAGCAGCAGCAGGATATATCAGATCTTTACTCTGCTACTGACAGGCTTGAACCTGAAGCACCTGAAGATGAGGTCCAGCTTGGTCTCCTCCACGCTTCTCTCCATCATAACATGGATGGCTGGGGCGTACGCAAGTGAGTTTTCCAATGATCTCGATTTTGAAAGCATCGTGTGTTTGTGTGTGTTTGTCGTGTTTGTAGTTGTGTTTGTTTGTGTGTCTGTGTGTGTACTGTATGTGTGCTTGTGTGTCTGACTGAACCAGTCCAGTGTCAGTGAATGTCTGCTCTCTCTCTGCTCACAGATAATGGCCCTTCCGCCCAGTGCTGTTTACACCATTCCAGAACAAAGGTCAAACTGGACCAGATACAGGACTACACGGTTCAGACTGATCAAATCTGTAATATCCCAGCCATAGTGTGAGTACTTCAGCGGGGTTATGTTCTCTGGAGAAGTACACTAAACACAGGACCATACAGGAGTCGAATACTGTCCTGTACGGGCTCCTTACAATGCTTGGTCCCTCTGATTTACTCGTATTAACTAGACTGTCAACAAAACTCAAATTTCCTTTTGGTTTACTAGATCTCTGGAATAAACTGTTACAATGCAGCATGTGATACATACTGTAGCTACTTCAGCAGAGGTTGATGTGAATGACTTCTCCACTTGCAGGTTTTTCACCAAGAAAGGACTTAGGATCTGCTCGTCACCTAACAGTGACTGGAGCAAGAAGGCCATGGGTAAGGTGGACAAGGAGAAGAGGGAAGTGGAGAGGAAGGAGGAGAAGAGAGACACAACCAGCCATGGACCAGTCGTGTCTCACGAACCACACAAGGGGTCAAAGATGGGTCAAAGAAAAAGACAGAATAAAGGGAGGAGGAACAGGAAACCTGGACCGAGAGGGCAGAGGAAGTCCGCAAAGAAAGGCAGAGAAGTTTAGACCTTGAGAGTCTTATTGTAATGCAGCACACAGATTGTCAAACTGAGCTTGTTGTCACGACACAGAGCACACATGCATTTGTATTGCTTTATGTTTATTTCATGATTGACTGTAAATCTCTATATTTACCTTTTACAAATAGCTCTGTTTGATGTGATGAAAGTGTGTGTAGCAATACATATGAATATATGAGTATAAGTGTATACTTGTGTATATATAATATATACAGTATTATATTGCATATGATATATATATGTATGTAAGTATCGTTGCATATTAACATACACATACTTTTGTTTTGTTTTGTCTCCACAAATCAAATTGAATATTGTTGATGTCAGTGAATAAAAACATCCTGGTTCCAGACATATTTTTGAATTGTATTAATTAATTACACAAATCAGAAACTTTAAAATGAATATTTATTGCAACACATTACCACTTGTATAAAGGCTTGGTTTGAGTTTCCAGTGTTTGTTGCTACGACATAGCCACCAGTCACTGGGATGGCCAATGAAGCATGCACATGAGTGCTTCCAGGTGACCTAGTCTGGATCCATACCCTTAGTGTGTGTGTGTGTGTGTGTGCGCGTGCGTGTGTGTGTGTGTGTGTGTGTGTATGTGTGCGTGTGTGTGCATGTCATGTGTTTGGTCTTCTGGGTGCTCTCTACACATGAGTCAGGGTGTACTTAGGTAAATGAGATTTATTTAATCCCACTAACTTGATTTGACAGTTACATTCATTATAAGGAAGGTTTTACATGTAGGTTAGATATGATCTCATGTAGTGAGTCTGTGCTTACACCCCTGTCTATAACACACACTAAGTCTGCAAGACTTGGCAAATCAATCCCATTGTGTTGATAGTTTCTGCATGTTAGGGTGCTAGGCCGGTGTCATTCTCTGGAACTGATGTGTAGCTTTGTCAGCCACAACAATCACCACTTCCTGCACCCCACCTAGCCCAACATTGTCTGTGTGCGTTGATAATGATAGTGATCATTCATTAGGCCTTTGTTCGTAGAAATACCCTGTTAGTATGTAGAACAGGAAATATCATGGCTTGTCATCTATCATCTCCTCTTCACCACAAGTAAACATTACAGCAATACAAATAACAGACCACACTTGCAGGGTGGAGAAAGAATGAAAGCTTGACACCGATATGCAAACGCATCCTCAATGTTGAAGTAAACAGAGCAAGGTCTTTATTAAAGTCTAACTGTATTTTCACAAAATGTGTGTAAATAGTGTGTGTGTCTCCATGAAGTCATCCATAGTAAGATGGAGAGGGTGTGTGTGGTCTGACAGAGAGAAAGGTTATGACTCCCACTGTTGTTCCCCTGACAACCAGAACACATTAACTTTCTCTAAGCTAAGAACCAAATCACTCCCACAACCAAACAAACTCTAAACCGCGAGACAGTTAGCAGGTTTGCTCACTGTTAACAGAAATCCCTTCAGTCATTGGCTTCACAAGGAGCCAAGCGTCTTGACCCTGGCATTCTGAGCTAGACCTTGAGGGGAGAACAAAAGAGACAGGTCATTTTGAGTTCTGGGTCACTAGGAGAACCATCACAATGTAGATCTACTCCACTGCATGGTGGTCAGAGACCCATTATCGTGTCTCCTGTCTCTGAAACCATCAGCCACAACAACAGACGTGAACCATCGCTCACAGCCTTACCAATCTCACTTATTGTTGTCGAGGATGTCAGAGGGCTCATGCTGGAAATACAACACACAATACATTTTTTCAGAGCTTGTAGAATCTCAGGGACTTTACATACAACGACAGTAACGGTTAGGTTACAGTTTGATGCTCATATCATCTGCAGAACAATGTGATCATCTCATCCCCTACATGTGACTAGCCCACAACCTCCAGTCATGTAGGTTGAAACAGAGATGGAGGTAGAGAGCAGCATACGAGGGGGAAAACCCACTGTGGTTGAAAGTCTTCTGTACACCTCACCAATCCTCACTCCCACCACCTTTCAGCCGTTACAGTAGAACCCACGCGTCCTTCTCACACTGCCGTGGAAACATGCTAAATTTAGAACCCCATCGTCTTTAGGACCACCATTTGCTACTCCGTCCGCTAAATAATGACCGACACGTCATACTGGAATGGTGACGGTCTGGAACATGCAGAAGAGAGGCACAGAGAGGCCACTGCACACGTTTTCTGAAGGTTCCTTTCATATGGTAGATCCTGTAGCCACTGAATCTGAATCTGAGAATAAAACAAAGGTGAAAGGAATGGTGGCCTAACCAGATATATCTGTGTAGGTGCCGTGTTAACATCTTCTAAGGTTTTCTAAGGAGATGATCCAGAAGAAAGAGGGGAGAAGAAGCTTCTCTACTCTACATGCAGCATGAGCAGCCTAAAGCGACAGCACTACTGTGCTGCTGTTTACAGTGCTGTCACCAAAGCCCTTGTGTTGCTCTGTTCTACACCACTGCCCTCTACATAACCTCTGTGAATAAACCTGCTGGAAACACGCCACGTCAACTCATGTGAATTCACTTTTGTGATTGAAATATTCTGTGATCGTTCCTGAACACATTCTTTCTTATTGCACAAAGTTTTATTGAGAATGGCAATGGACAGCCTTCCCAGACAAACTGCCATTACTTTGTACATTTACAATTATATATAAATATACATTATTTTAGCATCTATAAATCAAGGTGAGCCACAATAATTGTCCACATTCACAGTCGAGGACACATAGTTTCTTGATGGAAAAATGTACACATAATCTAATAATATTAATAAAGGTATCTCTTTAAAGGCATATTTGTCATACATTCAAATATTCAGTGTTCCTGCTCTCCGGAGTCATGAGGATTTTGTGTGTTGCTTTACAAGGCTCTTGTTGGCCTTTTGTGAAAGGGTTGTTGATGTTTTAGTTGTGGCGTGGTGTGAGAAGTTTGAGAGGTGTTCTTTTTGTCCAGGTAGTCCATAGCGGTCTGGGCCCAGGGATCGTTGGGGTCTGAGCACAGTCTTATATTTTTCACTGTAACAAAACTGGAGATAACAAACAATAAGAACAAAAACAATACACAATACTCGTATGTGCAATTTGTGATCCGTGATCATTCAGCCAACAAAAAGTAAGCATTTAGATTTACTGTATAATAATATTATCTGGACAGTTGAAGAAGAACATGTTAAACCAGTTTATAAACATCTAGTTATCAGAAGTTTAGATAACTTACATCACTGCTTTGATGGGGCACATGGCGATGTCCTGAATGTAGTAGGAATCCAGCATGGTTAGACGGATCCGATTCCTGACGGTTTTACGGCAACAGGTGGCCACCTTATTAACTATACAGGATGGAAAATTAATCTTCATCAACATCCTCGTCGTCATCACCACTGTAATTCCAGAAGGTGATAAACCCAGTCTGAAACCTACCTTGGGCTGAGGTTGTGTCCATCAGCAGACAACTTATGCAGAGAAGGAGAGCGCAGGCCAGCTTCATCGTGTCTGGCAAGTTCTGTCAGTTATGACATACTCTCTTCTGCAATCCTCTTTTAAGCCCACCGACATCAAACAAAGGCATTCACTTTTCCATATTGAGGCCATGTCACGTTCACACACACACACACACACACACACACACATAGAGGAAAGTTACCCGATTGGGTTTCCTCCCTCAGTACAGAGCTATTGTGGCCCTCTCCCCCCACTAAAACAGTCCTCTCCCCCCCACATAAGATGAGGTGTCACAGAAGCTTTCCATTGTACAAACCCCTAGCTAGGTCAAAGAACCCACTCGTGGCTGTGCAAGCCTTGTGCTGCATGGACAGAGATCAAGGGAGGTTTCCATGCTCAACCACCAACTCTTTAAAGAGCCGGAGTATGGCAACATGCATGTCTCTGCACCAATTTGAAAAGAGTAGCCATCATATATTTTATGGCCACGTTGTAACACTAACAATTAAAAATATATTTGAGATTCATTTAAAAACAAAATTGTACATCTCTGGTGCAGCATCTGAGGTCTGGTACAAGGTTGATGATGTTTCTACAGCCAATTAATTATATATTAACATCTTGTTACAGTAAACGCTGTGTGAAGTTGTTGGTTAGGTTTTTAAAACTATCACTTACTTCCTAGAATTGACGTTCATAGAATAGACTGTTGATGCATTCAAACCTGCAGCAGCCTCATTGAGGTGGGGGCTTTTCATACTTAGACATACACACACACATGTACACTTTTGTTCCAGTGTGTAGTTTATCTGGTCAATGTTCACCAGTTTCAGGGAAAAGATGCAAAGATGCAGGGGGGGGGTTGTATTTAAAAAGACACACTAAACACATGTGTCTGGTGTGGCTTCAAATTGAAATAGAGATAGAAAGTAGGAAAGAGAGAGAAACCGACACCCAGACAGACATGAAGTCACAGCGAAAGAGAATCTCACAGAGAATACAGCCTTGGGGCTAGTCCTTAAGTAACACACCCTGAGGCTGGAGAAGTCTATTCAAACATAAGAAACGTTTAACATCTTAACTAACGATTACAGCCAATGTATTCATATTCAGATTAGCCAAACAGGCTGAATCTCAGAGCAGAAGGGGATTCAGCCAAGGACCTGAGGGACTGCACCCCTGTGTGTGACTCAAAGACAAAAACGACCCTGCACTAATAACACAGGAAGTTGCAGCAAGACAGTATCAGCCTTTTATTACTCCAACCAAGGTCCTGCTACTTGGTTGTTAATTGAGTGCATTAGTTGAGTGGGTGGGGAGATGATGGCTCCCTGTTGTGACCCAGGTTACTAGCTGAGTATGGACATATTGAATATATCCTTCTCCACAACAGACTTTACTACAGTAACATGGCTGGAACTCTGTGCTACAGGTTTACCTAGATGGTGTTTGGATTGTTTGGCAGGTCAAAGGTTAAGCCTGAGGTCCAATAAAAAGCATTGGCCTGTGTGTGGGTTTACATAAGATGTCAATGTTTTTAAATGTTGTAATTCTCAATTTACGTGGGGCTCAGTGCAGGACCTTACTTGACCCGACTCGCACATACTAACTTTAGCAACTTAGAGAATCCGTGTTTTCGGACACAGATAAGAGATGGAGGATGGAGGTGTGAAACCACAGTCTGGCAAGCTAATGACAAACCATGTCAAAACTTACAAAAGATACAGTTCACTGTTGCATTGATGCATTGGTCACGTTGGCATGGCAAGCTGGCAAGCACATGACTTATGAATGAGAATGGAAAATGAACGACAAGGGGGAAGTTCTTGGCACACTTTCATATTCATTCATTCAGTCATTGCCATATTTCACAATCTTCTGTCTTCTTCCAAAGCCTAGCAGATCTCATTGACTGGAACAGTGCACATACACAGACAGAAATGGTTGCTTCTCCTTCAGTTACGGGGAATCCCAAGTTTCTGCAGAGCTCTACAGCATGTATAACCTACACCTCTAAGTACTGGTGGACAGGCACAAGTTGATCCCCTTCAGCATCAGCTGTATGTGGGCTGGCTGAGCAGCAACAGATTTGGCTCGGTGGCCAGTAAAAGGTTCATGGTTTAATCCATCCCCCTCCAATTCAACAATGATGATGACTAGAGAGCTCAATCCACCACATCCTGACCATTTTTGGGGCGAGAATTGTCCCGCCAGAAGGCAGGGTTTCGAAAAGTACTCCTATCCTCTTCCTTCCCCTTTTTCTCTTCTGCTCTCACCATGACCATGAGATCCGGAGTGGAGCCAGGAGGTACAGAAATAGAGAGGGGTGAAGAAATGATGCTGTCATCAGCAAGATATGATCTTGTGATGTCTCTGATGCCTGCCCTTCCTGCTGACATCACCAGATGACCTTGAATGTTCTTTATCATTTTGAGAAGAAAGCGTCTGGAAATAGCAACACATGAGCAGAAATGTAAGTTATCTAAAAAGGATCACAAATGGACGCAGGCATGTTTTCTATCCCTGAGGCCTAACCCCCCCCCCCTCACCACAGCCCTGCAGAGAGCTCAACGCTACTTGGCAGAGCTGGAACAAAACTGACACAATGCAGTGCAACATTATAATCCTAAACCTCTCCTAACCACCTCTTCACAAGGAGGTGTAGCCCTGACTAAGCTTTTCAGAGTTCCCTAAGACTCACCCAGCCTATGTCTCCTGTACATATACCCATAGAGTGTATTGCTCAAAGATTTACTGTTAGTCAGAAGCACCCATCGCTGCATTAAGCAATAATTCTGGGGAACTTCTGATGATGAAATACAGCATTCACTGAGCACACCACCCTTCCGTCTCTATCCCCATCCTCTCCATCCCCCAGCCTCCACAGAAGGATCCACAGTCATCAGGTTCCTCATTTTTACAATATAAAGGGTGCTGTTCAAGAGCCAGCAGTCATCCTCCATCCATTCCAGCCTCCAGCACCAGCTAAGATCACCACACAACCTCCAGAGCAACCATGCAGCTGAGTTATGGATCCCTGGCCTGCATCGCTCTCTTCTCTGTGACTTTGGCACTCATGGCTACAGGGACTGGTGAGTACAGTTTCTTACTAGGAGTCCTGAACACAATGCATTTGGCTGGGTGAGACTCCTCTTGTACTAAGGCTGTAGTCTTCCAATCCCCAGGAGTGGAAAAACAAACATCTTCGCCGGGTATAAATGTGGTTTGATGCAATGCATACGATTAACATGCGAGTGTGTGTTTTCAGAGTCTAAAGTCTACGATTGCTGCACCAAGGTTTCCACACAGAACATCACGGTTCCCATCACAGGATACTCCATCCAGAGACGGAACCCTCCCTGTGTCCGGGCAGTCATGTAAGAACAACCCTCATCCTTTCCTGTTCCCTACATACACAACCACAACCACTCTCTAAAGGCAGTGTCAGAACGTCATGTCCTTGCAACACTGTTAGAGAGCAGCACAAACAAGCATCCATGCCATGCTAGCTGGAGTGTGCTTGAAAAAGTAACCTTCTCAATGTCAAGGTTAAAGCTGTGTTCTTTTCTCTCTTTCAGTTTCCAAACAGAGGCGGGAGACATCTGCAGCCACTGGAAACAGGAATGGGTGTTCCAGAGGATCAAAGAGCTCGAGTGAGTATCCAAACACAACACTGTACACTGTACTGACGAACAGAGTGGTGTAACACTGAGTCATATTCTAATCTCCTGATATGGATTTTACTCAAAGGAAAGAAATATTGATGTGTAGGAGATATATCCTGAAGCAACCTACTAACTGTCTTGCTTGCTCTGTGTGTTGTGTATTCTAGGAATTCTAGGAAATCCCGCAAGGTGCAGGCAGCCAATACTACCAGTTCTCCATAGAGGAAGCCTTCATCTTTATCTATTGCCCAGCACTATCGTCTTTGCCTGAGGGACCAGCAATGTTCGATACTTCAACCATCTTAATTTATGTTATTTAAATGGTCGACAAAATGCATATCAGAAGAAAGCTATTTAATTTATTTATTATTAGCTGTTTCAATTTCCATCGCAATACAATGATGCATCAGTTAAATTATTAAGACTAGAAATATTTTCAAGTGGAATTGTGTAAAGTCAGTTATAAACCAATAAAAAATGTCAATATGAAACTTGAAGTTTGTTATTGGAATGTCTTCATGTCTTGAAGGCAATGATTAATTTAAGTTTGCGTCATGAAGTTTGTTTGTGAAAATCGCTTAGTTTTCTCAGTCAGCTTTGTTCTGAGTGGTTGCTGCCACCTTTTGGGTGCAATGTATTATTGCAGGCTACACAAAGAAAATAACTACAGTTACTGCTCCATCCACTGTGTGGAGGGTGTTCAGGTGTACACACATACATAACACGGAACACATAACACATAACACATACATAACACGGAACACACCTCATATCATGCAGTTTTGTTGATCTGTGTGTCTCTGCAATGATATGTGTCAGCATTGTGCTTGTATAGTGATGGTCCACGTTTCAAATGTTACTGAAAACATGACACACAGTCAGCAAGGTATCATTTCAAATTGTTATTTATTAAAAGATTACAGTTCTAAAAATAAAGCTTTTCTATTAAAGCAGTGGACGAATAGTTCAGCTTTTTAACAGAAAGACCCCTGACATTTTAAGCAATGCCTGACAATCCAAAACAACCACCTCACGCTGGTTGAGCAGTGCGGTTCATGGCGTGTCAGCTCTACAGGGTGGTGTTGCTGCTGCCGGGGAAGGACCTGGCCAGGCTCCTGCCTCTTCCCAGGGTAGGGGCGGTCTTACCAGACATTTCCTCCAGCTTGACACTGCATGGAACACACAACAGGGGGTCTAGAACTGGTGGTATGACCAGTAGTGATGCTAACTTACTGAAGCGCTGGGACAAGCGGGTTGTCATGGTGAAGTGAGATGTCGTGAGATTAACCATTGAAATAAGTGAGACGTCAGACTGTACCTGAGCTGCTTCAGAACCCTCCTCACCCAGCCAGCCTTCGGGTCGGCACACACCTTTGTATTGGATTTGAGGTAAAAACTGCAAGAGCAAACACACAGTTTATCTTCAACAGTACCTCCCAAAGAGAGCCTGTGCGTGCTGGCGGGATTTTTTTCTTAAGCTTACATGATAGCTTCGATACGGCAGACCTCCACTGATTTCTGTTCAATGTAGCCCTTAATCAGATCAATATCCTGGGGGTTCTTGGTGTACCTCACACAGCAGGCATAGTTACGGGGGCCATCTGAACTCACACACAACATTGTATAAAACCACTTAATTGAAATCTTACTATAAGATATAGTTTAGTCAGCAGCACAGATTGTTCGTTTTTAGACAAGAGAAACTTGGTACAGTGTGGAAGATATGTATCCCCTTTTCAACATCTACTTAACCCTTACACTTCCCTCTTACACCTCCCCCACACCTCCCCCTACTGTGCCTTTTGTAACAACCAATGCTAACACTTAAAACCATTGAGTTGCCAGTTACAGTAGTCTTATCCAAACCAATGTAATCTACCTCCACCTTACCTAATAGATAGACGTAGGGATAATCAGGTAAACTCACAGGCAGACGCAGGTGGACTGAGCATGCTCAGCGTGACGCACAGCAGGGAGATCACCACGGTAACCAGGTATCTGGGAGCCATACTGAGGGTTGAAGTACCAGAGAAGAGAGACACAAACACACACACAGCCTGCTCCTTTATACCCTGTGTGTACCTGTGTGTCTGCGTGTATGTGTGTGTCTGTGTATATGTGTGTCTGTGTGCGTATGTGGGTGTGTGTATGCGTGTCTGTGTGTGTCCGTGTATATGTGTGTGTGTGGGTGTGTGTCTGTGTGTGTGTATGTGTGTGTGTGTGTGTATATGTGTGTGTGTGTGTGTGTGTGTGTGTGTGTGTGTGTGTGTGTGTGTGTGTGTAATGCATGTTATTTAACGTGTTTTGTACGTTCTAGGCCTGTGTGTGGTAAGTGAATTGGGAACAGGATGCCCATCCTGATACCAAGTCACCTCAGCCTGAGATGCTAGTGGTGCAATTACATCACACATACACAACCCTTTGTATAATGCTGTTGATGCTGTGTAATGCTGAGATCTCAACATGTGCTCTGAGACCATCACTGGATGGACAGATGCTGCATGTGGATAGACACAGTACTTAGCATCAGCAATGTGGATGGACAAGTACTGATCTCCATAAAGTACACAAAAACACATGACTTCATCAAACTGCTGCCAGGTACTCTTCTAAATGCAGTTCTTTTTCCCCAAAACCGTCTTATTTGTTTTATTGTAATGTATTAATATATTATACTTTTAAATAATATACAGAATAATGTTTTATTTGAGTGAAACAATCTCACATTAATTTCAGAATTCAAAGATGCAAATTGAACTGAGTCAGCAACAGAAGTGTGTCTGTGGTGAGCTTCAGAAACTCCAGATGATTATAATAAAACCACTCGTCACTGTGACCTATTTAGTGGTCTTTGCAGAAGTTTTACACAAACTTCATGCTAGTCTGACCTAGATAAGAGATGATCTTTAAGTTGTCAACCTATATGCCTTCAAACAAACAAACAATAACACACTTATAAGTTACTAACTATCTGGTAAAGTATTGGTTAAACAGTAAGAACTCAAATTAACTCAGTAAGTTACAGAATGTAAATAGTAAAAACTAAAGCACTCTAACCTGACTTAAAAATAATGACAACATTTCACAAACTATTATAATCTAATAACTTGACTTAATATCCAAAGAGTTTCTTGTCCCTTAAGAGTACAAGACTGAATGACAATCCTGAGAGGGGTGTTTTCATGGAGGGCAAAGACAAACTACTATCTTTGCTGTGAAACTCGTGTTTAGGGTCAAGATCCAGAGATGCAGCTCTCAAAACTATGACTCACTGTGGCCTGACTGGAGTTGCTTTTCACTGCTATCGTCTGCACTTGCACACTCATATGCTACACATTTACATTAGCCCCCGTATACACACACACACACACACACACACACACACACACACACACACACACACACACACACAAGCATTTTCCAGACTTGGTTATGCAATTCCTAGCACAACCAGTAGTGGGTGGTATTCTGTTGTCTCATAAGCGCCTCTCTTCCTGTCTACTCCTGTCTGGGCTCCCGTTCATGTTCACTGCAAGCTCGAAAGGATTGCGTAAGTGTGTATGTGGTGCCCTTCCCTCACTGTTGATAAACGAAAGGTGACAAGATAACCGAGCAATCTTCTGGTTTTACAGCCTAATCCCTGCTAATCCTCTTTATGTCCTGCTCTTATCTCCCCATGCAGCACACACACACACACACACAACATCCTGAAAAGGTGTGTACTTATCATACTGTATAGTTATTTCCTTATAACCATATCACTTGAGATCTCATCCATGCCAAAGAAAACATCCTCTGTATGTGTGAGGACACACAGCAAGAGGCATCTGGCCCTCTGGACATGTGGGAAGCACTTGAAAGGGATATCCCAGAAAAGCATTTGATATAAGATGACTTTGTGTGTGTGTGTGTGTGTGTGTGTGTGTGTGTGGGGGGGGGGGGGGGTGTATGTAAAAGACAATGTGAAAGAGATCATTAAGCCAGCATTTACACAGGGTTCACAAACCCTCCTAGTCACTGGACAGCATGTTTGTGCTTGGTCAAAACTATCATTTACTTGTATCATTTAACAAATGCACTTCTAGGAACAGGACTCGAGTTTGAGTTGTTTGGTCACATCGGACTCCCACAGGGCCTCTCTCCCTCACTCTGCCACCACAATGGTGGATGGAAGGAGGCAGGGGTAGGGGGCGAGGCAGGGAGGGAGTCCCCATTGAGCTGTCCACCCACACCTAGACCCCTTAGGTCACCTGCGTGGGTTCGAGCCAACAGAAGGAAAGGTCCCTCACACAAACACACACA
The DNA here is from genome assembly GCF_963692335.1 of Osmerus eperlanus. NCBI lineage: Eukaryota > Metazoa > Chordata > Actinopteri > Osmeriformes > Osmeridae > Osmerus > Osmerus eperlanus. The sequence continues at coordinate 9,414,038 of NC_085033.1, forward strand.
TCTACCCAATTGTATTCTCCTGTGTGGGTTTGGCCCAACAGAAGTAAAGGGACCCCCCTCCCCCAGTCTTTGCCCCCCAAAGTAAAGACGCTAGTAACATACTAACCCTTAACGAAACGGCACAGGCGACATGGACAGAGGCAGAGGTAATGAGAACACAGCCATGCGTTGATGGTGCCCGAACAAGACCATGTGTCACAGTTCCATCCCAGGGCACGTACAGAGCACACATAGTGAACGTCGCCATGGACGCAGCCCATGGCGTGCCCAGGCTCCCCGTTTTAATGACATGTTGGATTCCTGTCTGAAGTAAAAGTGAAGGTATTAGAGAGGAACTGCGGTTAGTTGTTTGATAGAAGTAAGCCCACTACAACCTAGATTCTCCTTCTCCACCCACATCCCATCTGCCAATGTGTCCAAGGAAGAGAGAGAGAGAGAGAGAGAGAGAGAGAGAGAGAGAGAGAGAGAGAGAGAGAGAGAGAGAGAGAGAGAGAGAGAGAGAGAGAGAGAGAGAGAGAGAGAGAGAGAGAGATAGAGAGAGAGAGAGTGGGAGAACACTAAGGAGACAGTCCAGACGAGAGTGTAGGTTAGCCACAGAAGAGGGTAGGAGGGAAAAAATGAATTAGTCATTTAGGTGACACTGAAAGTTAGAAAACCGAGTCTGGAAGAGGGAGGTTGAGAATGAAGGGAACAAGGGAAAAGAAAGAAATAAAGTGCAGGACGCACTGACATTTAGCAGTGCCTGGAGGTGTTTCAGTCTGGTCGCACTCTCTCCATATCAGCCATGGCGGTGGAGACCCCCAGGATGGGCCACGGAGAGAGGGGGGGGGACGTCTCAGAGGGGAGTATTTTTAGGGTGGACTCTTATCTCCCTCCGTAGAGACAAGGTCATGGTATCTCCCTGCCAGGTCACCCTGCTGAAGGGGAAACAGGATGGGCTCCTCAGGGGAGGGAAGATAAGGGCACACACACACGCACACACATCAACTTTCACATATTCATACACACAATCTCTCTTTCTGTCTGTCACGGACACACACTCAGAGGAAAGTGGGGATGGAGTCTTGGGGGTCAGAAGGTGACCCCTGGGTGTCATCATGACTTTGTTGACTGACAGATGGAATCAAGACCACATCGGAATCTCTCTTCCTCTCTCTCCCTCGTGCCCCCTCTCTCCCAGTATAGGTATCTCTCCCTCGTGCCCCCTCTCTCCCAGTATAGGTATCTCTCCCTCACGCTCTCTCTTTCTGTCTCACTGTATTCCCTAGTGTAGCTCTGAGAAGGTTTACACACAAGAGGAACAGATGGGTTTTAAGAAAACTGCTTTGCCAATGCACAATGTTTACACTAACACACACACTCTCTCTTGCACACTGTGCTACGACACACACAACACAACTGGTATACAGTATACAAACAGAACATGAAAACACTTGATGTTTTCTTCTTCTTCTAAGACACCCAAAAAACCCGAGCAAGACAGGGAGAAGAGAGGGCCAGGCAGGGCTCCAGGCTTTATTCTTCCAGCATCAAAGTGAGCAAACGAATGGAACCACACACACGTACACACTTTTTGCCTCCTCCTGTTTTTTATTGATGACACCTGCTGTTCTCTTGTTCTTTTGTGCACTTAGTGAACCGTATCACACTCACTGTCACACATACACACACCCACACACACACACTTTCTTGGTTCCGTGGAGGGACAGCTGCAACAGCGAGCGCTGAGAAAAGATACGCCTCCAACATGCTAATGACGTTCTGATTCTATATAAGGCCCAGACACACACACACTCACACGCACAAAATAGCAGATACAGTACAGAGAACGGCACCAGAAGAGTGTGTAGCATGGTGCCGCCTAAATCTCACAGACACTGCCTACAGGATGCTCCACGGAAAGTATTGTTCTCTGAGGATCCACGCTTGGCTGAGAGGGTGGAGCTTTCAAAATATCTAAAAGTCTCTTCTCTCCCTTTGTTCATCTATCTCAGCACACCCACACACACCTACCATCCCCGAGGCCAAGTCTGAACACACACACTCCACTACACCTTATATTATACTCCATTATGAAACGAGACTAGCTGGCAGGTTGTCCCCCCCCCCCCCCTCACCATGACCATTCTGCCCTCTCCCTCTCTTTCTATCTCCTGCTCGTACACACTCGGGTTCCCTATTTTGAACACAATGCAGATGCGTGGGCAGGAGTCATCTGGGGCCCCGAACAGGAACAAAACCAGTGTGTGTGTGCTTCAGTGTGTGTGTGTGAGCTTGCGTGTGATCTGGTGAGTGTTTGTGCGAGTAACTAGGTATATGTGGGTTTGTGGGCCAGGGTGCGGAGGGCAGGGGAGTGTGTGTGTGTGGGGGGGGAGTTGTGTGTTGTCCCTGCAGACATGGGAACCTCAAGGGAGAAAGGGACAAGCATCCCGACGGTCATCAATCAAAACTCTCCTGACACAAATGACCAGAAACAACAGCCAACGCTCCAACCATGTCACCCTGTCACCGCTGCCCCGCGGCGAGACCCCTCCCACCTGCGCCGCCGCTCGATAGGTCCTCGTCCTCCAGCGGGCCATGCGATTGGTTTGTGCTCTCGGAGCGAAGTCGCCATCCCCCTTTGGCTAATTGGGTCTTTGTGATTGCGCAGTCTGTCGTGGGATTGGAGGAGAATGACAACGTGAAAACGGTATTATGGAGGCAAGGGCGTGAGTGGCAGGTCGATGCGAGGCGATGGTTTTACACTCTCAAAGCGCCAGATGCTCTTCCTGGGTCCATTATGGTGCATTATGGGGGACGAGATGGTTAGAACGTAGCAACTGAAGCGACACAAAGCGAGATGGAGACGGAAGCACAAACACACACACCCCGGACCCACACAAACACACCCACACACAAGCCACAGGGCCCCGCCCGACACAAGATCAGCCCTATACATTTAGACTACAGCGAAAACACTATTTACATTCTCTCGGTGTCGGCGAACACAAGCAGCAGCCATGTACATAACTCAAGAGCAGCAAACTATAAAAAAAGAATCATTTGTTTACAGCGCTCACTCAGGAATGAGCTTTGCACCATGGCTCACCAGTGTCACGGGCGTGGGCGGACAAGTCACTAACCCTGCCTCTAAATACTCGTCTCTCCTCCATTTTGTTTCACCTCCCCATCTCCCTCCAATTCATCCTCATCCTTTTTGGGGGTCCTGATTCCTTTTCCTTGTTCCATCCCCTCAGTAGCTGTGTCTCTTAAGAGATTGCTGCCCTGAAGGGGATTATTAGATGTGTCTCTTTACCAATAAAAGATCAGTTAGGATGATAGCTTGAGTTGCTCTGAATACTTTCCATCTGTAGACGTCTAGTTGTAGTTCCTCCTGGCTGGGGTGCCAACAGAGGCCGCTGTTGTGCTTTGGTGTCTGCCCCTTACTTTTTACCTCCAATCCTTTCTCATTCAAGTGGTGTCCTTCGTTGTAAATAGAAATGATTGACAACATTTGAATCATTAATAAGTCCGTTTTTGTAGGTTAATCTGGGCTGTACTATCGCGTATCTTTTCATTCCAGCCACTTAAACTTTGACATTTTATACACTCGTGACCACAGGCTGTGATTTCACTCATAGTAACTTTGTTGCTATTGTTTTGCTTAAATGATGTCCCCTAACACAAAATGAATCACTTATCACTGATGTCACAACTGGTGTCTGTTCGATAGCCTAGTCATGATACTGTCATAAAGTCACTCCTGTTAATTTTGCCGGTTAATGTTATGCAATATGATAATACTAGGCAACGTGAACGGGGAATAAAGAAATGAATTCATAGTACATGAATGAACTTTTTGAAAACTTATTTACATTATGGTACAAACCTCGGCTGTACAATGTTTTTACAAAAGGTTTTTATACCAACATGATTACCTGTTTGATAATAGTGGGTATGGCGAGGCATGCGTCAGAGTGGGAAAGACCGCCCCGTGCCAGCAGCATTCGCAGCGCTTTTTCACACTCAATTACTCACACACACACTTTTCCCTTCGGGATGAAGCTTCTACAGCCCGTGAGCGGAGCAAACGGATTACACACACACTTCAATAACGCACAGATGGCGGCAACGAATTTATTACGATTGTCGTATTTGTCATTCTGGATTTTAAGTGCTGTTTCTACCTCACGGATTTACCCTCCAAACGAAGGTAGGAGTCTGTAGATGTATTTGGGGGGGGGGGGGGGGGGGCGGGCGACTTCAGCTGCTTTTGAATTTGCTCCGTATCTGCATAGGGGAACACGTCATGAGAACCGTAGGCTATTTAGTCACATTTGAAACACACAAATGTTATTGTGACTCGCTTTTGCATTTGGAAAACGCAGAATTTTGGGATTTAGTGGAATGTCCTTCTCCTTCCCTTTCCAGCGCCGCTCAGAGCGTTGTCCCCTGGATGGTCTTGAGCATGTTGGTCACTGACGATCATTCTGTTGCGTGCTCTTTAATTTGTTCAAGCTAACCTATACACTTGAATAAGATAGTATGTAAAGATATGTTTGTTAAAGCAATCGTCTGTTATTTAAAAAAAAAGTGGCATGTGGCTAATTAGCCTACATAAAGCATTGACTGTAAAATTCCAGGCATCCTTTAAATATTATGCGCATCGATATTCGGCTGCAACATTTACACCCTACAACTTTATCACACCAAAATAATCGTTCAACCTGGGCCACTGCCAATCATAACTTGAACGGAGAGACCTTGGAAATCGTGTCCTGCTGTTTCTCTCCTTATGTGACCCGTCTCACCTGTGTGAATACGTGTATTTCAGTGACGCTACTAGACACAAGGACCGTCCCTGGAGAGCTGAAGTGGGTAGCCAGCCCCACAGAGGGAGGGGTGAGTGTTGCCTTGCTCCCCCACTAATGATGGCCAGGCTAAGAGATGATTGGGTGATGGTGTCTAGCTCAGATATGTAGCTGGAAGGCTCTGGCTGAAATCCCCCCCTTCCTCTTTTCCCTCCCCCTCCTCAATCCCACCATCCCCCCACCATCCACCTCCCTACCTCTTTGTTGGTTTAACAGTTCCTGGTGAACTTGACTCTTCCTTCTGCAGTCACCATGCTCTCTTTCTCTCTCACACCACATGATTGACAAGGTCCTGGTCCTCACGCACTGAGCCTTTGATTAAACACACACACACACACACACACACACACACACACACACACACACACACACACACACACACACATACTCACAGCCCATATTCACTATATTCATCCCTTTCCACACAAAAACACACACACACTCTCACACTTCATCTATGCGCAGTTGGGTTGAGTGTAATGCTTTATTTTTCCGACAGCTGTGATTTTTGTCTGGTTATAAAGACTCCAAACAAGAGAAGAAAAGAAGGCACCATGCCCCATAAGGGCTTTTAAAACCTCTGCCAAACACGTGCACACACACACACACTCTCACACAAACACACCCACACACACTCTCACACAAACACACAGCTCTCATCAGTGGGGTGATGGAAGGCCGATTATAATTTGGCAGTAATAAAATGCCAATTAAGCTTGCTTGGGCCAATGCAGCTATTTGGAAGGTCACAGTCCAAGTCTCTTAGTCAATTGTGTCAAAGAACTAAGGGGGCTGTGTAATCACTGACATGATGTTGACATATTCATCTCTAACTGTGTTGTTGTGTGTGTGTGTGTGTGTGTGTGTGTGTGCATTGCCAGTGGGAGGAGGTCAGTATCATGGATGAGAAGAATGTTCCTATCAGAACCTACCAGGTGTGCAACGTGTTAGAACCCAGTCAGAACAACTGGTTGAGGACGGACTGGATCCCCAGGTCTGGAGCCCAGAGGGTCTATGTGGAGGTCAAGTTCACCCTCCGGGACTGCAACAGCCTGCCTGGGGTCACCGGCACCTGCAAGGTACCTCTGGAGCTTCTTGCTGGAACTGCTCACTCCAGATAGTTACTGGCTATTCACTGTCACTGAATAGGCACACAACCATGAACCAGGTGTTTACATCGCAATTGAACATTGTTTTGTATGTTTTCTTCTTGTCACCCAGGAAACATTTAACCTGTACTCCCATGAGTCCAATGATGCCAAGCAGGACTACATCAGAGAAAGCAGCTTCACCAAGATAGACACAGTGGCCGCTGACGAGAGTTTTACACAGGTCTCACCACAATCTGGCTATCTCTGTCAGCCTCTCTAGTTATCTCTGTCAGCCTCTCTAGTTATCTCTGTCAGTCTCTCTAGTTATCTCTGTCAGCCTCTCTAGTTATCTCTGTCAGTCTCTCTAGTTATCTCTGTCAGCCTCTCTAGTTATCTCTGTCAGCCTATTTAGTTATCTCTGTCAGCCTCTCTAGTTATCTCTGTCAGCCTCTCTAGTTATCTCTGTCAGCATCTCTAGTTATCTCTGTAAATCTCTCTAGTTATCTCTGTCAGCCTCTCTAGTTATCTCTGTCAGCCTCTCCAGTTATCTCTGTCAGCCTCTCTAGTTATCTCTGTCAGCCTCTCTAGTTATCTCTGTCAGCCTCTCTAGTTATCTCTGTCAGCATCTCTGGCCTTTACCCTCAATCTCCCACTTATTGAGTTTTTCTTAAAAGGTTAAATACAATGTTTAGAGAGCCTGTGAGGCTGGCTATGCAGTGTAGAGAGCAAGTCCCATCCTCTCCTCTCTCAGTAGCTAACCTCACGGCTGTCCTTCTGTCACCAGGTGGACGTGGGCGACCGAGTCATGAAGCTGAACACGGAGGTGCGCGACGTTAAGGTCACCACCAGGAAGGGCTTTTACCTGGCCTTCCAGGACGTGGGCGCCTGCATCGCCCTGGTCTCCGTTCGGGTCTTCTATAAGACCTGTCCGCTCACCGTCCGGAACCTGGCAACCTTCCCGGATACCGTCACTGGGGCCGACACCTCCTCTCTGGTGGAGGTCAGGGGGTCGTGTGTGAACCAATCCGAGGAGAGGGAAGAGCCTAAGATGTATTGCGGCGCAGACGGAGAATGGCTGGTTCCTATTGGTGGATGTGCTTGTGACCCTGGATATGAAGAGAAAGGTGGAGCCTGTCAAGGTAGGCCGTGTTGGTTTCTACATTTTCATACTAACTGAGCGTAAAATGTTAAGTGAGACTACTAGCCAGTTTGGAGATCAGCATTTTGGGGAATTGCAAATGATGGAAGCTGCAAGCAGAATTAACATTCTTTATATGGCTTTATATAGCTTTTTATCCAACCCACAGGCTATGTTTGGTGGTGAGTAATTGTTCTCTATATAAGGTCTCGGTTTACCCGTGGCTCTAGGACTTAACATGAGTGTTGGTGGTTTGGATGTTGTGTGCAGGAGGGAAAAAGAGTCCTGGAGCAACAGGCTATCATGAAAGAAGTTTTACAAGGCCGTTACTCCCTCTACTCAATCACGCGCACACACACACACACACACTGTATTGAGGGTCAGTGAAATACTGCACAGTGTCTCGTATTATTTACGATGCCTGTCCCAATTGCATAACAAACACAGTCGTACAGTATCAGTGTGTGTGTGTGTGTGTGTGTGTTTGGAAGGAAAACCGGGGGTTCGGAAAATGTTTTATGTGACAGACACCAAGTTGTCTTTCGTCTCCATCCCTCCCTCTCTCCCTTTTCTCTTTTGAATGTGGAGATGAAGAGGTGTTTGTGGGATGGGAGTCCCTGATGTCTCAAAGACGTTTCTCTTCAACAAGATTTAGGAGGGACCCTTGACTCTGCCTCCCCCAGCAGATGTCGAGTGCTATCTCTCTGGGCCCCTCTTCATAGCAGGGATGAATCAGACACAGAGACAAGGGTGTTCTAAACCCTCTCAAGAAGCTTCCGGAGTCCACAAGCTGCCAGAGTGTTTCACTGTGACTGGTGACTACTCTGTGAGGATTCATGTGCCGCAGGAAGACCAATGAGAGAGATAGAGGGAGAAAGGGTTAGACGGAGAGGGCGAGATGTTAGCAGATGAGGGGGAAAGCGAGAAAGTAATTCATAGTGAGGGAGTGGGGAGATTGCGGAAAAGGCGATGGAGAGAAAGAGGGAGGGAGGGAGAAGAGAGTTTGAACCCCCCCCCTCTCCTCCTTTCTCATGAAGGAGGTCAAAAGGTGTCTCCTTCTCCCAGCCTCGCGTGCCCGGACTCTTGTCTACATACCACACACACACACACAAAAACAGTTCTAAGAGATGGGTTGGAGGGGTGCAGTGGTTCATCTTCAATGTTAGACGGAGAGGAGGTGGAGAGGAGGGGAAGGGGAAAGGAGGGGAGGAGGAAGGCAGGATTAGTCTGTGAATGGGGGGAGGGGTCTGTGGAAAAGCCATTGACGGCAGAAGGCATCAATGAGAACCCCCCACCACCACCACCACTATTGTTGCAATGTCACTGGGTGGAAAGGGAGCCTATCCACCCAACTTCACCCCCCCCCCCCCCCCCCCCGTTATGGCCTGGGTCAAGACTGGGGTTGATAAAGCCGTCAAAAACTCTGACACACACACACACCCCACACAATCACAGAGTCACCCAGTTAAGCTGCAGAAAGCAGGGTCACGACCGAGGTTGGTGAAGCCGTCCAAAACTTTGACAGGCACACACACTCCTGCGTTCATACACATACGCACACAATGACTCACACACACACACACACACCTCCCGTTAAGCTGCGCAGAGCAGGGTCACGACCGAGGTTGATGAAGCCATCAAAAGTTTGACAGCTGCGAGGCGACTGAGACGTAGGGAAACGAGAGAGGGACGGAGAGACAAGAGAGGAGGAGAGGAGAGACAAGAGAGGAGGAGAGGAGAGACGAGAGAGAGAGCGTTTCAATGTGAAGGACACAGCCAGACTGAGAAGAGAAAGAGGATCTATTGGTTTTGTCTGTTTGGTTTCAGGGCCGGTGTAGGACTGTGTTCAGATCTAGCTGTTCATCTGCTGCGACTCTGGAGGCGCTAACTTGGCATTCTGGTGTGACTGTGGGTGTGTGTGAGCGAGGGAGGGAGAGAAGGAGAGAGTGATGGAGGGAGAGAGAGGGATTAGTTTAGTGTCTGAGCGTTTAGTAGAGAGATTTCAGGTTTGTGTTTACCATCTCTGCACCTGCAGACCAGTAGGCCATACGCAGAACAACATGGGAATGTGAAGGAAAAAAGATAGAGGGAGAGGAGAAGAGAGAGAGAGACAGAGAGAGAGAGAGAGAGAGAGAGAGAGAGACAGAGAGAGAGAGAGACAGAGAGGACAGAGAGGAGAAAAAGTGGACAGAGAGGGGGAGGGAGTGGAGAGAGATAATGAAACGGCTCTGTTTGGAATATTATTGTCAGCCAGGGTAATTATCATCAGATATGAGACTGTGCTCATTATATTAGGACGTGTGTGTGAGTGTTCACATGGATATGTCTGTTCTGTTTCCCTCTGTCTCTAGAACAAGGGGATGCTCAGTTTGAATAATTATTGTGAGTGTGCTTGTGTGCCTGATTATAGACAGGGGATAGAGACGGTGAGTGAGGGAATGAATGAGAGAAAGAGTCCTAGCAGGCAGGCAGAGAGAAAGGGATGAAGGAATGGATGAAGTAGTGGAGGGGGGGAGTAGGGGAAGATAAAGAGAGAAGATAAGGGAACAGAGAGACTAAACACGTCAGAAAAGGTGCCCTTTGATTGCTATCAGCTCCATCATTTACATATGTTGTTCATGCACCTTAGATGCAAATGAGGCACATTGCAAATCAAGCTAAGAGGATGGGTGCGCGCGTGTTTGTTTTTTCTCCTTGACCCTCTGTTATCGTCCGTCCTCTCTCTCTCTCCTGGGCGGAGAGAAGGAGAGGCACCGATGTGCCACCTGTCCTGGTGATTGATAGAGGGAGGAGAGGACGGACGGACGTCAAGTGAGGGTCTTGTCCTTTTAGCCTGAAGGAATGTGGTTGAAGAGGGATCGTATCTCAGTCTGTTCATTGTTCTCGATTTAACATGGAGACTTATCAAGAGGTTGTGCCGTCGGTGCAGAAAGTGTTTTGGGTTTTTCTTCTTTGATTGAGCAAGCTCTGTTGCCAGCGGAGGCTTACATTGGAGGACAGAACGCCTCAGTGGTAAGGAGAACGTGTGTATTGGAGAGCTATTAAAGTAACAGGGAACCCATTAGCATGTCAAAAGCTTGCTGCAACAATAACCCCTCCACCCCTCCTTCCTGGATAGATAGAAGGCAGGAGGAGAGAGAAAAGAAAGGAGGATGAAGCGAGAAAGGGAGAGGAAGGGGGAGGGGGGTCGGAGATGGGAGAGGGTGAGAGTAGTTAAGCTCTATGCTTCAGTAAAAGTAGTTTGATGGGAGATGGAAGGAGGCTTGTTCCACTGCCAAATAGCTTCTAGCTAGTCTGGCTGCAAAGGCTGGCTGGCAACTGCTTACTGATGTTAGACCTGGGAGAGAAGGACACAATAGACCCCCCACCCAACCCCCGCTTCCACCACACACACACACAGACACGTGTGCACACACACACATATAGAATGCAGGAATGCGAGGCCTGCGTGGTTGGGGTTCCACAGACATCAGACTCAGCTTCATAACTGTTTCCCTTTCTCTGTCACCTGCCGCCCCCCACTACCTCTCCTCCTCCCTCCCCTCCGCCTCCTCCTAACCTCTCCTCCTCTCCCTCCTCCTCCTTTCCTCCCCCGCTTGCCATCCCAATGCCCCCCCCCCCCCCCCCCCCGCTTCTCCTGGCAGACACTGGACATTCCTGGGCTACCCTCCAAATAGATGTATGTATGGGGGTGCTTACTGTCCTCTGTGTCCTCTCCCTCACTCTATTTCTCGCTCTCTGTCTCTCCCTCTCGCTCTCTCTCTCTGGCTCTCGCTCTCTCTCTGGCTCTCTCTCTCGCTCTCTCTCTCTCTGGCTCTCTGTCTCTCCCTCTCTCTTGCTCTCTCTCGCTCTCTCTCTTTCTCGCTCTCTCTCTCTGTCTCTCTCTCCCTCTCTCTTGCTCTCGCTCTCTCTGTCTCTCTCTGTCTCCCTCTCTCGCTCTCTCTCTTGCTCTCGCTCTCTCTCTCTCTGTCTCTCCCTCTCTCGCTCTCTCCGGATCTCTCTGGCTCTCTCTCTGGCTGTCTCTCTCTCTCTCTCTATTCACACACACACCAGGTTGTTATTGAGGGGCAGGGTCCCTGTCTTGCAGGGCCTGATGGATGACGGTAGAGCTGTCAATCAAATCGACACATGATACACCCAACCTGTTATTAACTTAAACACACACACACGGTGATGTGTGCATGTGAGGTTTGATGGGGTGTGGCAGCACTAATCTGGCCCTGTGCTGTGCGGGGTTCATGTAGGGTTAATGACTCTCTTAGGAACTATTATTTCAGCTCAACGCTCCCTTTTTTTCAAACCATCACAACACAGAAGAGAGGGAGATCACAAAATGATGAGAAAACCGAGAGAGAGATAGAGACAATGATGAGAGGCGCAGTAGAGAGACAGCTAAAGACTGACTCTGGCTTCAAACGTTCTCTCCTGCCTTCAATTTACCCTCTGTACCGGGGAACAAGAGACGGCTGGGGACAAAAGCTGCTCAGGCCATTGTGTTTGTGTGTGTGTGTGTGTGTGCGCGTGCGCGCTTAGTTACCCCCTGGCTCTGTAATTAACCCTCTCCTGCCTGTCAAAGAAATCCTCAGTAGATCAGAGATGGAAAACTTCTCTCTCTTTCAGTCTGTGCCCCTCTCTCCCTCCCTCTAAGCCTGTACTGGTGCGGGGTGAGGATGGAGGAATGAACTGTCTGGCTCCTCCACCAACACAAGCAGTCACTGAGGAGGGCAAGGATGAGCAAAACATCAACTCAAACCCTCTCTAAACCTGAAGGCAAAAATCTATAAACAGCCATAACTTGCAACACAGTGGCCCTGTGTGTGTGTGTGTTCAGTGTGTCCTGTGTGTGTGTGTTCAGTGTGTCCTGTGTGTGTGTGTTCAGTGTGTCCTGTGTGTGTGTGTTCAGTGTGTGTCGCTTGTCTATCTTTGACCCAGTATCGATAAATAGAGCTATATAAACGACTAGCAAGCTTCAAAGCGTTCCTTTGTCTTTCACACGCCGAAGCAGGGAGGACTAAAAAGATGAGGGAGAAGGAGAGATGGCATGTGATGAGGAGGAAGTGTTAGAGAAGAAAATAACAGAGAGGGCTGGAGAGGGTGATTGGGAGGGGGAGCTGGAGTGTGTGAGAGATCCTATCGCTGCTTGTACAGATGGGATGGAATGGTCTGTGTGTGTAAATTACAGAGAAGACTTCCTCTTCTGATGAGGGTGTCATAAACCACTCTGACAAACACGCACACACAAACACACACACATATACGGAGCTCTGTCATTCCTGCATTCCTATTCCCCTCCCTGTGGGATGACTTCATCACCCTTGGAAACGGGAATGGAGGGAAGATGAAAACGAGGGATTATCCGAAATGGGAGGACTGTCAAACGCGGAGAGATGAGAACCTCATTAAAAAGAAAGGCATCCTTGAAAGAAATCAGTGATAAAAGAGTGTACCATAGAGAAATGTCTCTCAGTGCAATTTTAGCGCTGATTTTATGTCGGGGCATTCATCATTAGCAGCTATTTGTGTTGAATGTAAACGGAAGAACGTCTCTCTCGCTCTCTCTCTGTCTCTCTCTCTGTCTCTCTCTCTCTCTCTCTAGCATGTGAAGTGGGTTTCTACCGAGGGTTATCCTCAGAGGGGGGGTGTTCTAAGTGTCCCCCCCACAGCCAGTCTCTCATGGAGGCTGCTACCATCTGTGACTGCCAGCCAGGTCACTACCGCTCAGACACAGACCCTGCATCCATGCCCTGCACACGTAAGTGCATACACATCCACACCTCAATGCTGCGTCTGTTTTTTGACCCAGTGACCTATGACTAAGATGCCAGTCATGTTCTCTCTGACACTGACTGCCTAGCTATCTATGATATCGCTCTCTTGCTGTCCTCTGTGTGTCCTCTCCCTCTCTCCCTCTCTCTAGCTCTCCGTCGCGCACACACACATAGATGACTGAAACCTTCTGTTTGTCATAAACTTAATTATGCCTATATACAGCTCGTGGTTTTCGCAGCCTGAGAAAATGTGAATCACACAAACATTCTCTTTCTCCCATAACGACACATTGAAATACTGATAAAACATGCCACAGAGTAAAACATCCCAAAATCAACTTAGGAGTATGAGATGGAACATTAGTAATGTTCCACCACTCACAATGTATCGCTGTTTTTCCAACTCTGAAAAGCTAACATTTTCAACCTCAGCTAAAATTTCCGATTTACACCCACTGTCTCCCAGAACCCCCTTCAGCCCCGCAGCAGCTGATCTCTGTGGTGAACGAGACCTCTGTGGTTCTGGAGTGGAGCTCCCCTCGCTGGCTGGGAGGGAGAACTGACATCAGATACAGCGTGGACTGCCTGATCTGCGGCAGCGAGAGTCCAACCGGGAGTCCGAGTGGCAATCACACTCTGACTGAGCCTTTGGGCTCGTGGACTGGACCCGGAAGTCAGTCCACTCTGGGATCTGTGGTCCAACCTGGGTCAGAAGAGGCTGGAGAACCCTCTGGTCCTGTGTCTCCAGGTGTTGGGGTCCAGTTCTGCCTGCCCTGTGGTCCGGACGTCGTCTTCTTGCCCCAGCAGATGGATCTGAGGACCAGTAGAGTGTGTGTGAGCGAGCTCAGGTCGCACACGCGCTACACCTTCACTATACACGCACGCAACGGGGTCTCCCAGCCCCACAGCACAGGGGCGGCCAAGAGCGTGTCTGTGACTGTCACCACAAACCAGGCTGGTAAGTGTAAGTGTGTTTGTGTGCATGTTCGTACTTCAACAGAATACCTGAGTAATGTGTTTACTCCAGCAATGGACAAACAATGCTTGTGGCCTCTAAGTGGGTCAGCGCCACATAGACGAGTGCACACACACACACACACACACACACACACACACACACACACACACACACACACACACACAGTCTCATAGATCTTATGACCAGCTTCATAGGTGGGGCAGAAACATGAAAGGGATGGGAGGATCATCAGATTAGGAGTATGTGATGATGTGTGCAGTGCTGTGTGTTTATGTGTGTATGTGTGTAGGTGTGTGTAGGTATCAGTTTCCTCAGCATGTATGAGAAAGTCTGCTGGAGGAGCTCTGCAAAAACTTTACAAGACGTCTCATTTCAACTTTCTAAGAGTAGTTTGTGTGGCCCTGGTCACATGACTTATTAAACATTTCCTGGACACAACAACATGGTCTGCCAAGAAAGGTCTTCTCAGGCAGTGCTGAGAAGAACAACACAAAAGCAGCAGAGACAATGATGAAGAGAAAAGGAAAGGAAGTGATGAAGAGGTGTGATCTAGGTCAAGGCTTAGGGATGGTGGGGCGGTGTGTCAGTAACATCAAACGCGGACCCGAGGGAAACGATCTGATCTGGAATGGTATGTTGACATATTCTGCTGTGATACCTAACCTCTTCTCTTTTCTCCTCTCTTCTCTTCCTCCCAGCTCCTTCACTTATCACGTCCGTCCAAGCCAGCGATGTCACCAGGCACAGTTTGACATTGTTCTGGCAACAGCCAGACCGACCCAATGGGGTCATCCTGGACTATGAAGTCAAATACTACGAGAAGGTGAAGTGGCTGCTGGGAAATATAGTTCGTGTTTTTGTGTACTTTTCTCATCAGGCACTGACTCAGGCCTCCCTCCCCCTCTCAGGATCAGAAAGAGAGGTCCTATCGCATCATGAGAACGCTGTCTCGCACTGCTGACATCACGGGCCTCAACACTCTCACCGTGTACGTGTTTCATGTGCGCGCTCGGACGGCAGCCGGGTACGGAGAGTTCAGCGCTCCGTTTGAATTCTCAACTAACTCAGGTACCCTCTACTCTACTGTGCTGTACATTCTAGTAGGTGCATATTCTCTACCCTCCTTGTCACACTTAAAACAATCTTTGGGTCCCTTATGATATTGTTGTTTCAGCTCTTTGGTTGTCCATCAAACTGGTTTGTGGTTACAAAATACTTCCTTGTTCTTAGCCTGTGTTCTCCTCCCCTGTAAGATCCTTTCCCTCTGATTGGAGAGGGAGTTAACCCCGCCCTCCTGCTGCTGTCAATCAGCGGGGTTGGGCTTGTACTGCTGATCTCTTCCACAGTCTTCATCATTGGCCGCAGGTATGCACAAACACACCCACAAACACATACACTCACAAACACACCAACTAGTACACACACCACTTTGTAAAGTGATGTGTGTGTGTACGTCACCTGGAGCTTTCATGGGGGATTAGAGTGGAGACTGTGATAATCCCCTTGTGCCTGATTTATCGTCGTGTCTACAACAACAGTGTAGCTCCTGTATCCCAATAACCCTGGCCTACACACACACACACACAATATGTTGTGTTCCGACAGGTTTTGTAACATGACACACCTTTCATATCATCCTCAACATCCTGAGGCCCTCAGTCCTTGTCCTTCTCCCTCCCTCCCTCCCTCCCTCCCTCTCTCCCTCCCTCCCTCCCTCCCTCCATCCCTCCCCCCCTCTCTCTCTCCCCCTCCCTCCCCCCTCCCTCACCTCCAGTTACAGTGGAAGTATATATAACCCACACAAACAATTCCTAAATAATATAGAAAGGGACAAATGGGACAAATCCATCATTTAGATCTTAGTTGACTCCCTCCACTCTGCTGTTTTCTTAAAGGAGGAGCAAGTACAGCAAAGCCAAGCAGGACTCAGAGGAGGAGAAACACCTCAACCCAGGTGCACTACTGCACACACACACACACACACACACACACACATACAAACACACATACACACACGCATACAAACACACATACACACACACACACACATATTTATCCTCCTCTTGTCTCCCTAGGAGTGAAGATCTACATAGACCCGTTCACCTATGAGGATCCTAACCTGGCTGTCCACGAGTTTGCCAAGGAGATTGACGCCTCTAACATCCACATAGAGAGAGTCATTGGCATGGGTAAGGAGCCGACCACACACATAAACACACACACTCTCACACACACAAACTGCCATTTTATTGACTGTGTGTGTGTAGGAGAGTTCGGGGAGGTGTGCAGTGGTCGTCTGCGTCTCCAGGGGAAGAGGGAGATCTATGTGGCCATCAAGAGTCTGAAGGCGGGCTACTCTGACAAACAGAGGCGGGACTTCCTGTCTGAGGCCAGCATCATGGGACAGTTTGACCACCCAAACATCATCAGGCTGGAGGGCGTGGTCACACGATGTGAGTCTGACAAATTGTGAATTGTCTGACTTTTTTGTTGTTGACATAGGCCAATTTGCTGATGTTTACATGTTGTTTATAGTTTTCCTAAATAAAGCTTGTGTCTTCCTTCTCTAGGCAAACCAGTGATGATCATCACAGACTACATGGAGAATGGATCTCTTGATTGCTTCCTTAGGGTGAGTGTGTGTGTGTGTGTGTGTTCTGATAACAAGTTTGTGTGTTGAGATGAGGAGTGTTGTGTCTGTGAGTCTTTGCATCGTCACCAGACCTGCCTTCTGTCTGCCCCCTCCAGAAACATGACGGCCAGTTCACGGTGATCCAGCTGGTGGGCATGCTGCGTGGCATCGCCTCGGGCATGAAGTACCTGTCAGACATGGGCTACGTTCACAGAGACCTGGCAGCACGCAACATCCTGGTCAACAGCAACCTGGTGTGTAAGGTGTCTGACTTCGGCCTGTCCAGAGTCCTGGAGGACGACCCGGAGGCTGCATACACCACACGGGTACGACACACACACACACACACTAGTTATTACAATCTCCTACTAGAGCTCTAATAGCATTGATAACTTCCAAATACAGCGTTTGTAATCTAATCTGTTGTTCGGGCTGTTGCAGGAGCTGACTGGCACGTACCATTCTCCGGGGGGGAAGATCCCTATCAGATGGACCGCTCCAGAAGCCATCACCTACAGGAAGTTCAGCCCAGCCAGTGACATATGGAGCTATGGCATCGTCATGTGGGAGGTGGTGTCCTATGGGGAGAGGCCCTACTGGGACATGAACAACCAGGATGTAAGCACAACTAAGAGACCAGTGTTCCCGTGGAATGACCTGTTCTAAACATGAAGATGTTTCCTGAATACCACTCACTGTTTTTACCACTCTTTTAACCTATTTTCTCCTCTCTCTGTCTCTGTTTCTCTCTCTCTCTCTCTCTCTCTCTCTCTCTCTCTCTCTCTCTCTCTCTCTCTCTCTCTCTCTCTCTCTCTCTCTCTCTCTCTCTCTGTCTCTCTCTTTCTCTCTCTGTCTCTCTTTCTCTATTTGTCTCTCTTTCGCTCTCTGTCTCTCTTTCTCTATCTGTCTCTCTTTCGCTCTCTGTCTCTCCTTGTCGTTCTCTCTCTTCAGGTGATCAAAGCGATCGAAGAGGGCTACCGTCTGCCGCCCCCTATGGACTGCCCAGTGTGCCTGCACCAGCTCATGTTAGACTGCTGGCAGAGGGAGAGATCAGAGAGGCCTAGCTTCAGCCAGATCCTCAACATGCTGGACAAACTCATACGCAACCCAGGAACCCTGAGACGGACAGGCTCTGAGAGGTACACACACATACACACACACACTCACCCTCACACTCAGCTGTACACAGGGTCTAAGCAGTCGTTTTTTCTCTCCCCATCTCTCTGCAGACCCATTCCTACTCTGCTGGGGCCTGTGGGCTCTGAGGTGTGTGTGTCCGTGCTTCCGGAGGTGTGTGTGGCTGATTGGTCAGTGTTGGAGTGGCTGCAGGCTATTGGCATGGAGAGGTATTGGGAGAGTCTGGCAGCAGCAGGATACAGCAGGCCAGACAGCCTGCTGGGCCTCACACACCAGTGAGTACATCCTCTAAAGGTCACACCTTCACAACACCAGCGTCTCCAGCTAAGGGGATTTTCTTTCTACTTTCTGATCCCCAAATGTCTATATTTGTTTCCTGTTTCTCATCTCATCAGGGACATGGCCAGGGCAGGAATCCTGACAGCATCACACCAGGACTTGATTCTGGCTAGTTTGCAACAGGAAATGCTGTCCCAGATGCAACAAGTCCAGGATGGGATGGTTCCAGTGTGAGCTTGGGGCACACATATACACACACTTAAGACTTCTAGTGTGGAGGGAGTTCCATTGGAAGGAAGCAAAAGGAGCAAACAGAACAGACAGGAGAGAGACGGAGTAAGGGAAGATGGAAGAAGCGCACTTTTCTAAGCCGTCGGACATGAGGTGGTGGACACAGACAGCATACGCTGCTCGACACAACTAAAGAACTACATTTGTTTCTGTGGCGTTCGTGTGACTTTAATGTGACTTTTTTTTTCATTGCTGTATAGTCTGTTTCTTAATTGACTATTCTGAATGTCCAACGATCAATGCCATTTTAGTCATTATTCTTCCTGCTTGTAGAAATATTAAGCTCTTACAGAAATTCACTGTATTGTTCAGAGGTAGCCTATTTTGTGACATATGGCTACCAAAGTCCTGGTGTCCTTCAGACCTCCTCGTGTCCTGCTCATTATCCCATTCAGTCATTAGTACAAGAAGAACTACATCTCCCATGAGCACTCGGGTACTCCAGGATGTCCCAGTACATTAGATGCAGTTTTTGGTGGGCTCATGTCTTTTTTCTTAAAGGGCTGTTTTCACTTCTGTTGGAGCAGAAGGAGCGTAATACTCATGCATGACTGAAAGTGTGTGTGTGTGTGTGCGTGTGTGTGTGTGTGTGTGTGTGTGTGAGCGAGCGAGCGAGACAGTGTTTGATGACCTCTTGTGTCTGTCAGCCTTTGAATATTTTAAATATGCAAAGATACAATTCTGAGAGAGGGAGGAGTCCAGGTGAATGTATCATTCTCAGCTTGTACAGTGTGTCTGATCTGAAACTACATGAACATGCTAACATTGTATAAATGGTCTTGTTTTATTTAGCTCTGCCTAGGGATATAGATCAGCAGCAGCTTACCTGTAATGTTAGCATTTTCAAACACATTTCACTATATGAAGGAATTAATTAATTTATGCTCTTTTTTTACTGTATTTAGACTGTACATTGTAAAATAGAAACTTGAAAGATGTTGATGTTGAAAGATGCGTGGATTTGAATAAATGCCCTAAATTCACGCTGTGTGTCAGGAGCAGGCCTACAGACAGTTTTGGTCTGATGACCAAGAAGAGAGGGTGGTGCCAGGTAGCCTGAGCAGTGTGCTCAGACAGGTGTGTGTGTGTGTGTGTGTCAGCAGAGGAAGGTCTCCTGCACAGAACAGTAGGAATAAACAGCCTGAGGAAAACCCTGCTGGAGAGCTGCCTTCACAATCACACACCATTATGTTGCAGAGTGTGTGTGTGTGTGAGTGTGTTTGAAAGAAGGAGGAAGCTGTCCCCGTGAGAGCCTGTGTTTCGTCAATTTTTTGTCTGAGGTGAATCGGGCAGCTGAGCTGGCAGTCAGAATTTGTCTAATCAGCAAACATCTGTCTCCAGAACACACACACCACACAGACACACAAACATCTGTCTCCAGAACACACACACCACACATAGACACACAAACATCTGTCTCCAGAACACACACCACACAAACACACAGGCACAAACAAACACACTGGAGAACTGATTGGAGGAAGCCTTTGATACATAAACTAGAGGAAAACATGATCTGGGATCTTTGCAAAACGTCAATGTTTTCCCATACTAACGAGAAGCGCATATATTACCGGTGCACACACACATACACACACATCCACACTCACACAGCAGGCAGTATGCTGATGATGTTTAATGAGCCAGATCTGTCTGAAGGAGAGTGTGCAAGCGAGAAAGAGAGAGGGAGGGGAGAAAAAGAGGCTGCTTTACGCTGAAGTGAGATGAAACAGACAGCACAGTGGTGCAGTTAGCCAGCCCCAGACTCAGGCTCAGCATCCAGCACAGTGCCTTAAGATGCTTTATGTCAATGCCTGCTCCAGTGGTCCTGGACAAAGTGCTCTTCCATTCAAATATTACAATTAGCATAGCATTAGAGCATAGGATCACCACTGTATATATACATATGAGTCCTGTACAGAGAGAGAAGATACTCTGTACTCACACTTACAACCTGACACACACACATAGCCTTTAGGGGGTATGGGTGCAGGGCTGAGATATGGTAGGACAGTCATTTTGCAGAGCTGATCCTGTTAACTGTGTAAGGCACAGATTTGGATAGCTCTCTGTGTGTCTGTGTGTATGTAAATATGTGTGTTTGGTTTGAGCATCAAGGAAGCAGCACAAATAGAGGGACTGTAATTCAGACTATTGCCAAAATATTTAAATTAATCTTTTTATGAATGTTGGTACCCTGGAGAAGCACATTTGTTTCGTACAGAAAAGTAGCTTTTACAGCGTGAACGCCTCTCTCTCTCTACCTGCATACAGCAGGTCCTGTGACACACTAATATACTGTGTGTTGGTTCATAGGGAACATACCAGTCCTACAGGCCAAAAAGCAGACATGCGCCACATGGCCAGTCTCTCTCATTCTCTCATTCTCTCTTTCTGTCTGTATCTTTTTGCCCTCTCCATATATGAAACTTAGAGGGACAGCTTAAATTGAATCCTTCTCCTTGTGTCTCCGCCTCTCTCTTTCTCAGTGGGACATTATTGAGGGGTTTTGTCACCAGATTAGTGTTCTTATAGAGCTGGCTAATCCTGTCTGCTCTTCCATGTGGGAGTGGCAGTGGGGTGTCTTTACTGCGCAGTCGGCCATGTCTTAATGTGTGTGAGATGAGGTTTAGACACACACACGCATACACACACTCACAGGGTCTACATTTGTTTCAGGATTAAAATCCTCACCTCAATGAATGATATAATGCCACAGGCATTCCCACGGTAACCCTGATGGAGTGGCTGTAAGTCTCTGTGTGTGTGTGTGTGTGTGTGTGCGTGTGTGTGTGTGTGTGTGTGCGTGTGTGTGTGTGTGTGCATGCTATGGGCTCAGGATAGAGGAGACATAGAATGTCACCCAACGTAATGTCTCTCTCCACTTTCTCTCTTTCTCAGCAGCTTCCAGAACCCCCCCTTCTTCTTCCTGACCACCTGCCCAATCTGGCAACCCCATTCTCTCTCATTATCTGAGCCACTCACTCGTGTCCTGAACCCAGTTTGCCTGCTGCTAGCCGACAGGTAACATCTGACAGACATTATCAGACGATTCATGAGTCTAACAGACATTAAAAGGCGATTAGAGAAAGTTTAAATGAGCAGACATGAACTGAACCTGTAGCATTTTGTGTCCTGCAGTGACTGTTTATCGCTCCTCATTTGTGTGCTGACACATCAATATGATTAGATCTTTGATAGAGGAGTCACATTAGAATTGCTGTTTGGTACTGTCAAACTATGTGGATTAGTGTTTGTTTTCACTGGAAAGGAAACCTTCTAGGAAAGGAAGCCTAATAAGTCACAAACTCACTAAAACTGACATGTGGAAATAACTCCGAGACTCATCTGGATGAGTGGGGGTGTTTTCAGTTGTAGGAGACAATACTGGAGCTGAACCACAACACAAGCTGACTTTCCCCAAACAGGTTTGTTGGTGGCAGATGATTAGATCTTATTGGTTCACACCAGGGGTCACTCATGGGTCGTTCCTGAGGTCGGGGTTGGAGGGTGTGGTCTGCAGACCTCCCACGTCCCTGTCATTGTTTACCCATAATCCCTTGGGGAATAGGATTGTGGATGAACATTAATCCCACACTGCTGTACACACACACTCATAACATACACATCAAATTCACACACACACCCTCTCCATCTGCCTGAGTTCACACACCCTAACTCTGATCTGTAGGCAACAGTAGTCAATCACATTTGACACTTTGCAGTCTTCTATCTTGGATACATAAAACATACCGTCTTAAACAAAGACACGATATACCTTTGTTTGTCCCACAATGGGGAAACTCGGGCATCAACCAAAATAACCAAAAACAACCAAAATGCCAGTGACAATCATTTATTTACATTTAAATAACGACTTCCTCCCAGTATTTTTATGTGGATCTGGGAAACAGCCCATAATATTAGTTTGAGGGTTGCCGTGGTGCTGCTGCAGGCACTGCCCTGCCTGTCTGGAGACTGGCCTGACAGGGACTAAACTAAGAGAGATTAGATGGAGATAGACTGGGCCGAGAGATAGACAAGATTCAGATGTACTGGGGCGAAAGAGATTAAACAGAGAGAAACTGGGCTGAGAGAGACTGTCGGAAAACTGGGAGAAAGTGAAGGAATCACAGATGAGGTCACACTAACCAGGAAGTGAGAGAGTGGGGTCAAAGCAACCTACTCTGGTGTCTGCAGCCACTGTAATGAACCCAGATAATGACACCCAGGACAAACCAAGATGTAGACCCACAGCTTGTACAATGTTTACATAAGATCAAGTGGATGAAAGCCCAGCTATAGCATTACACTCCAGCAGGGGGAAACCATTAGCATAGAATAGCAGGTACTCAGAGCCCAGAACATGGCACTCTAAAGCCAAACACAGGCTGGACCATTACTGCTGTTTAGACTGAAACACTAGACCCTCGCTGACAGAGCAAGGGGCTGGCTGTGGGTGGAGTGTTTAGGATAGGATGGATGCGGGGGTGTTGAGAGTTTTGGGGATGGAGGGCGGATATCTTTACTGCCAAGATTCTAAACTGTGAGGAGGAAGGAGGAAGGTGATCAGTCAATCAAATCAAAGTACATCTAATCACATTTTCTTTGTATAGCCCTTTTACAAGCAGTGACCCAGAGGGCTTCCCAGACGCCCACAGATCAGCACCCACCCTCAACCCTGGAGGAAGACACCCGATCCTGGTCTGACTCTGGTGTCCTTATCGCCAGAGACACACCACGAACACACAGCACTTCTAGCACCTTGGGGCTCCTTGGTTCCACAGGGATCCAAAGACACCAGGGGAAGGGAAAGCGCTCATATCAGGGAGGGAGAGTAGAGGAGACGAGGAGAGGAAAGGCTCCGAGCGGCAGAGACGGAGGGAGATTTGTCCTTCATCAGTCCTCTATTCCTCATCTCATTAAGGATGGAGTGATGATCAATAGGAGAGGCAGTAGAAAGGGGGATTAGGATTAGAAATCGATGGCTTTGTTTTCTCCCTCCTGGCGAAGGTAAAAACTGTAGAGAGATACTGCCTGGTAAGGAACACGTGAAAGACTACAAAAGGAAGAAAGGATTTTTCTTCTAAATGTTATGCACGTCACCTAATTGTGTTTCAGACAATATCCTAGTGTTAAGAGCAACAGATATCTATGGCAGGTGAGGAAGATAGGACGGTATTGATTCCAAAGGTGCTCAACTCACTCCTACAGTGAGATGGTCTTCTACCACTGTGGGGGCTGTCAGGGAAGGGTAGGGTGTGCAGGTGTGTAAGGGTTCACCTCCCACGCAGGGATTCAAAATTCTCCTCACAGCTTTGATCTCTTTCACACACACACACACACACTCTAAATCACACGCACACTCTCACTGTCTGTCCCTCCCTGTTTGTTGTTTCTCGGCTGCTTTCTTCTTCCTCTTCTTTGAAAGAACAAAGCCATTTGTTTGGATGTGCTGCAGATGAAAGCTGTGCTGTGTGATGGTTCATTCCACCTCTGCTATACACACAGGTCAGGACTCTCTGACCCCATCCAGAGTTCCTACCCCCAGACACAGGATATCTGCTCAAAGAGACTGCTTTATGTCGGTTACTATGTTGATAGTAGGTCATGTAATTTAAAATACATATTCTTAACATATATTTAGACAATTGTTGTCTTGTTGTCTTTTTCTTCCTCCTTTGTTTACCCTTTAAGTTGTGCTCCTCTTCCCCCAGACTGAGCATGCGAGAGACAAAGTGTAAGCAAGAAACGGAGATGTTTGCTTTGTATGTGTTTGTGTGTTACCAGAGACTAACAATATCTCTTCATGCTGGTTGAGACTGAGTTATGTCGACCCAGGGCAGAAAGAACCAGATATTCACATCAAACTCTGTATGTGTCTGTTTTTAGAGATACCACAACCCCAAGATATAAGAAAAGGGAATGTATAAGCATTGGTGGGTTCTCAAGTGTATGACGCACACACACAAACATACACACACACTTGGTAACTCCCAACCATTTTGAAGTGGAATCAATGATTGAGTGGTAGAGTAAGTTATAATATCGTTGTATTTTTGGGTGTTCTGTTGCCATCTAGTGGTTGGCTTAGGTAAACACAATGTATGGTTCCAGCGCCAGCACAACACGTGGTCAAATAATTGTACTTTGTGCATTCTTTTGAATATATTCTTCTGTGCAGAAAATGCCCTTGTTCACTTAACAATCTAATTTAAAAAACATTATATCTGGAAAGCTGTTTCAGGTGTTAATAAACACAAATTGACATCATGTGTAATTCCCTTTCTTACACAAGATATCCTTTAATCTTTTTACACAGTGATCATCTAACGTCTTTTACAAACACTGTACAAACAGACAGGCATATTGTTTTCAGCAGACACATGTGACCATCACAGTTACATATCACAGTATACTCTTATCAACATATACAGGAAGTCCCAAACACAATCCTCAGGTCCCCACACCAGCTTGGGCTAACCTGGTCCACATGACGTGCAGGTTCATCTCAGCTTGTGTAGCAAGCAGATACCTTCATGCCCAGGCTTTCTTATTAGACTTAGTAATGACTGTTGTTCCAATGTGAGCCTCTGAGGACCCTGGAGGTGCATATCCTTCAGCCATAGTCATGCTGATAGCTCATAGCTCATGGTTGATAGCTAACAGCTAATGGTTCATAGTTGAAAGCTGACAGCTAATAGCTCATAGCTGATGGGACAGTGTCCTGGGAAGAACTCTGTACCTCTGGTTAATGGTAGGCAGCGTGAGAGCAACAGGTCTTCTTTGATCATTACATCGTTCCATCCATTTGTTTCTCTCTTTTGTTCTGTCATTCTGACACGAGGCCTCACTCACACTCACACACATGCATGCACACACACAAACAATGATGTAGACTTTCTACAATTCACCAACAAACAGGATTATGGATTATTTCCTTTCATTTTCAAAAATAAATCCTTTGAGGATCCTGAAATGATTAGATCAGACTTAGGATACCTCCCTTAAAGCCAAGGACAAAACCTTAAATGTTTGAAAATCAAATCATATAGTTGATCAATAATAATACAAAATACATTAGTGCCATCTCTAAAAGCATTCAAATATGTAGGGAAACTGAAAATAGAAGGTCTTCTCTATAAGGCAGTTATATCATCAATAAACACTGCAGTTGGCAGAATGGGCCTATGGATCACTTTGATAAGCCAACCACCAGATACTACAGATCATTTCAAAAAGTAAGTTCAATAAACAAATACATAAATAAACAAAGTACTATACATGTGTGAAAGTAAAGAGAATCAACAATTGAAACCAGAAACAGTTTTCAATACCACTGTTGGATACATGTCTTATAAAGTGCTAAAAATACATTGATTATGAATATTGCAACAAGTGTCCCACTGAGGAGCTCGGATGACCACAGGGACGTGTCGGAGCACAGGAGGGCTCTGAAGGGCTCACTTAAACACACACCGTGGTCTGTTTGCATAGCCAGAGTCTGGACAGACACGGTACGGGACCCCAAACACAGGAAAACAAGACTCGTGGGTTCCCGTGTTAGGAGAGAGTCCACTGCATGTCAGAACACCTGGAGACTGTAACGTCGTCCCACACGACAAAACAACAACTGGGAAACCAAAAGGGGTTGTTTCACATAAAAGCCACACCTCCACCATGCAAAGGTACCAAAAACAAAGAAAGACAAAACACCAGTCCAATACTTCATTAGAACACATGATAGTCAACCTTGAACTAACATGAACACATCATGACTGAGAGACCAGCACAAGGAACAGAAATATCAAACACTGGAAGAGCATGTTCACCACATAACATTACCAGGTACAGAGCCAGGGTCACTTCTCTGGGTCAGACGCAGAGTTCTCTTCTGGATGGAGTTAAGTTTGTACATGGTGTATTTGAGGTGGTTACAGATATGCTATTCAATACGTTGGTTTACTTCCCAATAGTACAATAGTGTTGCATACTTTTTTTTTAGGTCTGTATATGTGTGTGTGTGTGTGTGTGTGATTGTTTATATATTGGTGTGTGTGCGTGTGTATATATTTGTGTGTTTTTTTCCTCTATCTCAATCTCAGTCCGTATAACAAGTCTCCATGTGCAGCTTGTGACACCAGAGGTTATGTAGCATCATGGAAGCTTCTGGGAGCATTCGTACAGGCTTCATAAAGCATCAGTGACTGTGTGGACAGAGTGCAGCTCCTCTCCTCAGCATGGACAGCACTCAGCTTACTAGGGGGAGACGAATCAAGAACGGGGTGAATGCGAGAAGGGCATTTAAAGGAAACACAGAGGGAGGGACCAAACATGAATGACAAGTGCACACTTGTCTGAAGGGTGCGAGTGAAGTGTGTACTCACTGTCTCGCTCTCTCCGTCGGAGGCAGGTCTGGACTCTGAGCCGTAGTGCAGAGGAGAGTATACCCAGCTCCTGTCCTCCTGAGTCTATAGGCACACCAGCCAGCCAGCAGGGGGGGGGGGGGGGGGGGGGGGTAGAGTAGAACAGAGTCGAGGAGAGTAGAACAGAGGAGAGTATAGCAGAGTGCAGTAGAACAGATTAGAGTAGAGCACAGTAGAACAGAGTCGAGCAGAATTGAGCAGAGAAGCAGAGAAGAAGAGAGCGGAGGGTTTGTCGTTAAAGGTGCAGTACAGTCCTGTTCCAGTGGCAGCATGCTCTACACCACCCATTCACCAGTGACTGAGGCAGAGGGGGGTTCAGGAGAGGGGGGCAGCTACAGGTGTGCCCTAGGTTTCTACAGAGGCTGTGACTTACGTTGTAGCTCAAGCTAGAGTTTAGCTTACGACGGCCAAGAACGGGAGAGTACACCCAATATCTTCCATCCGCATACTGATCGACGCGCACACACACAAACACGCACGCACACACACACACACACACACACACACGAGGAGGAAAGAGGGTGTGTGGAGGACAGGAGACAAGTGACAGGTGGGAAATAATAGACAGGGGTGGGATGGAAGAGGAGAAAAAGAAAAAGAGAGTGAAAATGGAGAACATGTAGACATGGCTCAAATGGTTGAAGGACAGAGTACAGACCACATGAAGCATGATGCTCTGCTTTAGAATGTCACTGGTGATAATGGATGAGAAAAGACAAAGGACACCACACATACACACACACACACACACACACACACACACACACACATACACACACATACATACACATGCAGCATGCAAAGCCCAAGGCAATTACCTCTATATGACTAAATGTCATTAAGTATTCAGTTGGTGTGTCCATACATTAAGACTCGGGCACATGCATAGGTGGCCATGTGTTCTCGTTCCCAAAAAATGTAATAGCTACAGTGAAATTCAACTCACTCTGGCACGCACGCACGCACACACACACACACAGGCACACTGGCCCTCACCCTCATAGCTCAAACACGCTGTCCTGACTGTGCCACTGTCAGAAAAAAGACACAGCATCTGAACTCAACAAGGACCAAGAGTTCCAACACCGTCTGCTTAATGAGCTAACATGTGACCAGGAGGCAAGAGAGGTGGGAGGGACTTACAAAGTAAATGTCAGACACAGGCACCTCCCCCTCAAGTGAGTTGTGGCTGCTGGCCGCCGAGAGATGATTGGACGACGGGGGCTCCGCCCTCACCTGGGGGCTTGGTGGAAGCGAGGAGGGAGGAGTCGAGGGAAGGGTGGAGGAGGTGAGGGTGGAGGAGGGGTGAGGAACTGAGGGAGGGATAGAGGAAGGAGGGAGGGTGGAGGAGTGGGGGGCAGCCGAGGCAGAGGAGGATGGAACGGTGGATGAAGGCAGGGTGGAGGAGGAGGAGGGATGAGGAGCTGAGGAAGGAGGAAAGGAGGAAGGAGCAGCAGAAGATGGAGGGGTGGATGGAGGGGTTGAGGAAGGCAGGCTGGGGGGATGGGAGGAGGGGGGGAGAGTAGAGGGAGGAGTGGAAGGAGGGGCATCAGAGGGTTGGTCGGTTGAAGTGGGAGGGAAGGAGGATGGGGGAAGGGTGGAGGATAGGGGAGCAGAGGAGGAAGGGATGGAGGGAGGTGAGGATGAAGCGGGGAGGGTGGAGGAGGGTTGGCTGGCGGAGGGCGGGGCAGGGGAGACCACTTCAGACCCCTGTGTCAGTTCAGGGGTCTTAGGAGCCTGACTGTGAGAAACACAACAATGTTTATTACACAGGGATCGGTCTGCACCTCAAAAACACAGCAGAGAAACTTGATATGTTTATGTGTGTATGTGTCTGTGTGTATGTCTATGTGTGTGTGTGTATGTGCTGTAGGCTTACGTCAGCTCCACCTCCACTGTGATGTTCTGCTGCTTCTCCTCATGAACCTCCACCACTTCCTGCTGTGACCTGGAAGTACATGGGCCAGTACAGGAAGTGACATTAGAAGCCAGAAGGAAACTTCAGACACAACCATTTCTCTACATCACGATTCAAAGCCTAGTTCCAGAGGATGTTTGTGTTAGGCTCACCTGACCACACTGGGCGAATGGGTTTGTCGCCTGCAGGGGAGAAAACAGAGGTGAGAATATATATGTCTCTCTATCCATTTTGAGTGTGTGTATGTGTGTGTGTACCTGTAGCGGGGATGCTCTGGTGTATCAAAGGGAGTGGTGGGGAGAGAGTTGTTAGAAGACAGGGTGGTAGCAATAGACACTGTGGTGGCATCCTCAAAGGAGGGAGGAGTGCATGGATGACCTGAGAGAGCGAGAGAGAGATATGTAACTACACTGATGTTATGCATACCTTCACAGTGTAAGTCACTTTGGACCAGTCCTGTCTTACCCTCCTCCTCCAGTAGGGGGAAGCAGCGAGCTCCCCTTAGGTTCTCTAGATTCTCCTGGTTTTCCTCACTCTCTGAGGGCTGCTGGCCGGCCGACCAGCCTGCCCCAGGAGCACTGTGTCTGGGCACAGGGAGAGCCCCTCGCCCTCTCTTAGACGGGGAGGACCGCAGAGCTGGGGATGAACAGAGGAGAGGTCATGTGTTTTTTTTCTAGGTTTCCCACCACTGGTAAACATTTTTAGTGTGTGCTTGTAATTATGTGTGAGTTTTTGCGCGTGTGTGCGTGTGTGTGTGTGTGTGTGTGTAAGCATACTCACAACAGCTCTTCCTGAAAACGGTGGTGTTCATAAACTTGTAGAATCTCTCAGCATAGAAACTGGGCCTGACGACTGACACTGTTTCCTGTGGGAGATAACGAGAGGGTGTGTGTGGAAGTGTTAGTGTGAGTGCGTGTGTCCGTGTGTGTGTGTGTGTGCGCGCGCGTGTATATGGGCATGGTGTGTGTGGACGAGGGTGTACTCATGTATGTGTACTAGGAAACGTCTCACCCCATCATGGATGAGGGACTTCCAGGAGTGCTCCAGTTTCTTGATAAGCCTTGGAGACAAGAGACGGAGGAGAGATCAAAAGGAGAAGGAGAGAGCGTTAACAGATCCATTACTGAAACGACAGGGCAGGACCAATGAATCGGTCAGGAACATACTGCAGGTGACAATGCAACTTCGTGACTCAGTGGACCATGAGTCGTCCCTTATGACTCATGTTAGAAGCCTGGGTGGGTCAGAGAGGTCTACCTGTAGGACTGGAGGATGTCGATGATCCCTATGAAGAGCAGCACTCGTTCTCCTTTGCCAATCACAGCTGGAATCCCCCCCATCCTGGAGACAGACGGGAAAGCCAAGTTCATGTGTGTGTTTCCTGTGTGTTAGTGTGTGTGTGTGTGTGTGTGACTCACGTGTCATCGTGGTCCAGTGTGTCCCTGCATGCTTTCCCTCCCTGAATAGACTCCATGGCAGTAGAGTAGAGGGCTCTCTGTGGCGCTGGCTTCTTGTCATCGCCCCCTGTGGGAGAGCCCTGGGACTGCTGCTCTCGCTCAGCCTGGTTCTTATTATGGACGCCCAGCAACAAGCTGTAGTCCATGATCTTAAAGCTCTCCAGCACCTGCACACACAACACACACACAATTTGGTATTTTGAAGAGTGGTTTTCTATCCCCCTGGTATGTTTCCTTGTCTCATCTCCCCCTCCGTCCCTCCCTCCCTCCCTCCCTCCTCACCAGACAGTCTCTCTGCAGGGTCTTGACCAGGGCGCTGTAGGTGTCCTGGTCGAGTGTCAGTCCGTCAGGGACGTCCTGCAGGAAGTCCAGATCTTTGTACGTGGGGCAGGATTTCTCTCGCTCCTTCTTCGATGCGCGGCGTTTGCAGGTGGAGCCCTTCAGGTCGAACTTGAGGTGCATGCGCACGGAGCGGGGCAGGACGTTGTTCATGACCACGATGCGGATGTTCTTGCCTCCTGATTGGACACAGTAGAGGCCGAAGAACTTGGGCAGCAGGGTCCTTGGGTTTTGGTTTAAGTTCTGGAGGAGGAAGGAGAGGAGGAGGAAGGAAAGGAGAGAAATGTGGGAGAAAGAATAGAGTTCTGATCTGTTCATTATATTACATACACCTGTTAAACAGTTAACATTATACCATATGTATGGAACATAAATCTACAGCTGTTGGTATGGCTGTAGTAAGGTAAAACTAGAATGGGGAGAAACAGACTTGGTCCACACTACAAGGCTTCTCCTTAGAGAGAGAGACAGGGAGAGAGGGTAAGAGAGAGAAAGAGAGAGTGAGGGTGGGAGAGAGAGAGAGAGAGAGAGAGAGAGAGAGAGAGGGTGAGAGACAGAGAGATCCCTGTGGATCCCTCCCCCGGCCTAGCCACCTGGCAGACAGTGTGAGTTTTCAGAGGCTAAGCCTGGCCATGCATGTGCTTAGTGTGTGTGGTCTCAAGACTTCTTGGCCTGGGTCAGCCCAGGTGCTCCATGTCTACTTGATAGCACACACACACACACACACACAAAGCTCCAAACACGTCACAGCTGAGCCGGGTCAACTCCAGGATGTAAGGCTGAAGGTAAAGACAGCCATGTATCAAACCTTGCCAAGCCTCAACACTCACCATGTAGTATCCAGGAAGTAGTTTCTGCAAAAATTCCGCCTCCTTGTGATCCACAGTTTTGATGATAAACTCATCATCACGGGTCACGTAGAAAATGGAACCACTGGCGCCCGGATTGGAGAGCTCGATCAGCGGCTCGTTACACAAAGAGTACTGGAGACACACACACACACAGAGATTAGATTAGAAGGTCAATAGCTAGCAACGCTAAAATGGTTAACGTGGCAAAGGACAGGAGCTATCTCCGTAACACTGAAGACCTTGTATGGTTGCAAGGTCCTTGCAAAGACCTTGCAGTCTTTGTTAGCTTGGACAGGACATTGGGCCAGGCACCTGATACTGGATCAGCCACTTTAACAAGCTTACAGAGATGGAGATCACTACTCTGCTGTGGTTCTGCTGGTACACACCCCACTACTCTGTAGTCTAGGTCAACATGGAGCCTGTGGGCTGTATTTATCAGAGAAACGGTAAAAACTGGATTATTTGTGTTGGATATGAACAATGATTATTAATCTAGTGCCATTGTCATTCAATACATACTTGTAAACTCATATGCATTTGTGCACATGCCAACCCAAATGTGCACAAAATACACAGCTACACACAAGTGCAAAACAACGCACGCATACTCTCTCACTCACAAAAATCGGGTGTCTTCCATCGTGCTTTAAATTGAAGGTATTAGTCTGCTAATCTCCATCTGGCGCAGGTAAAATGTGAGATTATACGTGTGACTGAATGTGTCTGTGTTGGTGAGTGTCTGAGGCTGTTAGGTTCTGTTAACAAGTGTAGGTTCCCAGGTATATGTGCGTGTGTTTGTGTATATGTGTGTGTGTGTGTGTTTGAATACACAGGACACACCTCTACAGCTTTATTTATCTTGCATAAAGACGCACTCCGAGATGAAAAATCCCTTTTCATAAAACATCTCTATGTCAAGTAAGCTCTATGTAAACAATGTGTGATACTCCTAGTAAGGTAATCAGCAGCGATAGCTGGGTTACAGGAACTGACTCACCAGATAGTCATCCGGTCGGATCCCAAACAGCTCTCTGAAGTAGCGGAATGCCACAGGGGCGTAGGTTTTAAACCTGAAGTCTGGGTAGTGGTGGGCAGGGGTCAGGTTACTGCCCTCACTGGGGAGTAAGGGAGGGAGGAGAGAGATCACAATTCTTTGCATTACATACATTTTGGGAAGGGAGAGAAATTGGCCATGTGATGCTCTCCAAACAAAAAGGACAGACACACACACACACACCTGGGGAAGAAGATGCTCTCCACCACATAGAAGTCCTGCATCAGTACATCTCTCTCAGGCTTGGAGCTCAGGTTGCCCACGGTGTAGCCGATGCCCAGCTGGATGGCACCTTTCAGGGCAGACGAGGTGGTCTGGAGGAGGGGCACACACAGAAGGCCTCAGTAAACAAGGAGACAAAGCTTGGACATCACATTTCAAGAGTGTACTCATGCTGTAGATGGCTTGTGAGATCCTTCTAGCTCTAAATAAGGACGATTTACAGGCGAGTCTGGAAGAGCTCTATTTATGGTATATCTACTATTCTCAGTGGGATACATTATAGTTAGTAGAGGAAAATGAGGGGTTGTGGGGCGAGAGAGAGGGGGAGGTAAGAGAGAGGGGGAGGTGAGACAGAGAGAGAGAGAGAGAGAGAGAGAGAGAGAGAGAGAGAGAGAGAGAGAGAGAGAGAGAGAGAGAGAGAGAGAGAGAGAGAGAGAGAGAGAGAGAGAGAGAGAGAGAGAGAGAGAGAGAGAGAGAGAGAGAGAGAGAGAGAGAGAGAGAGAGAGAGAGAGAGAGAGAGAGAGAGAGAGAGAGAGAGAGAGAGAGAGAGAGAGAGAGAGAGAGAGAGAGAAGGGGGAGAGGACCTTCTTGTAGGTGGTTTCTCCAGAAGCGTCTACTCTCCGGTGGCCTATCTTCTTCTCCTGGCCTGGACCCAGCTGGATTGTAGGAGACGGCATCTGAACACAGGCATGATGGAGAAACATCAGAATGACCGATAATGGGAGAGGCTTGTGGAACATAATGTATGTGAGAGAGAGAGAGAGAGAGAGAGAGAGACATGGACAAGGAACTTACCTCTGTTATGTGAGCTTTCTTGGCCTCTGTTAACGGAAAACAGAAAAAAGAGCAGAGCGAGAGAAGAGAGTAGAGGACATCATCAATACTTCATTTAGTAGTGGCTGAAAGTCATGCTTAGTTTCTCTCTCTGCTGTATGATTGTGTTGAGAAATGCCCTGACAGGTAAAGGACCTCCTGGGGATGTTCATGTATTTTGGGGGTCCCTCCATCCTATGTAGACTCATTTTCTAATGGTCTCCAAACAGGAATTAATGGACCATCTCATAGTGATCGCCCTCCCTCTTACAATACTGAAACAAAACAAACAATGTAACAAGTCGTATAGGTTTAACTCCCTACGCAGTACGCCCACATTACATCGGAATTCCAGTTCTATTTATTAGGATTCTTAAATATTTTAAATGGAAAGTCACTTCATTGTAATGCAGCACACATCAACTATGCAATAAGGTAGGCTTCACTATTAAGAGAGCAATTTAGAAGGCGGATTAACTCCTTGAGTGTTTACATTATAAATGAGAACCTTGCAAGAGCACAGAGTTTTCCGAACTGCAAACATCTCTCACCTGCAAGTTTTCTAACTTCACTCCAGTTGTAGGATATTACAGCAAAATAAAAATGACCAAATCCAGCCCTCTAGTCACTGTGCAGGCTGTGCCTGAGGTATCACAGAGGTCTGTGTCTGCTGCTACTCTGCTGTCTATTCCTGGTTCAGATCTGGCCTGGGAAGGTGACAATCTATTGGATTGACTTCCTGACTAATCTGATCTCCCTGTCATTGGCTGATACCTGTGGCATCTCCTGGGTCAACCCTATGTCTTCCTCCAGCAACCTATCAGAGTGAAGGGAGAGGACTGGGACTGGCCAATGGGAAATCTAGCACCAGGAAGTTGGCCCAGCAGAAAGAGAGGGAGGGAGGGAAAGATAGATCGATCGAGAAAACGGAAACGAGAGAAACCCAGAGAGAAAGAGACACTGAGCCAGAACCCAAAGAGACACACAGTCCTCTATACACTAATATATACACTAATCTATACACTCAAGTCAGACTATACTCAACATTACATGTGATTTTATACAGCACTTTTCCAACATTCATATGACTTCGCAATGCTGCTATGCTGCACTCAACAGGGCCAAGTTAATCCTTTAAGAATCTTTTAAAGAGCAGTGCACTGAAAATCAATAATGTTTTTGTACTGGTTCTGATCTTCTTGTTTGTGACAATCTCTGTGTGTGAGAGTGTTTGTCTAAAGGCAAAAAGGATTAGACCTCT
This sequence comes from Osmerus eperlanus, assembly GCF_963692335.1. Classification (NCBI taxonomy): domain Eukaryota; kingdom Metazoa; phylum Chordata; class Actinopteri; order Osmeriformes; family Osmeridae; genus Osmerus; species Osmerus eperlanus. The sequence continues at coordinate 9,448,547 of NC_085033.1, forward strand.
CACTAGTCAGCTCAGAAAATGGCCGCCTGTTGCAGAGTGCTGTTGGGAAGTACAGTTAGCATGAGTTGAAGAGGCACCCCTGCTGCCTGGAGAATCCTTCAGCTCTCCCTCTCTCTTTCTCTCTCTCTATCTCTCTCTCTCTCAACAAGGTTATTACACTAAACCTCCAGGAACATCTGTTAGCATGCACACTGTACGCATAGGCAAACAAACACATCCACACAGGAACACAAACACACACTTATTTTCGCACGCACATAAACACACACACACCCCATCCATGGACCAGTTTGTACAGTAACCATGGGGAAAGGAGATGTCTAAATCTGATAGGTTGATCAGAGCTGGCAGGAGCAGAACAGGATGTACTCTGGGTGCTGTAGATTTAGGTGATACAGGCAGGCTGGTGCTTCACTCATTCAGCCATGCACTCTGATAGCTATTGTAAGCTTCCCCACCATATACAGTCAACATTTTTACTTGGAAACTACTCATGGGGAATCGGACAGTATGTGCTAGATCAGTGTCTAGAACCTTTAGGTTTAAAAGTGAGGAGAGAAGAGTATGAGCGAGGGAGGGGGGAGAGAGAGAGGGAGGGAGGGTGGAGAGAGAGAGAGGGAGGGAGAGGGATGAGCTGAAGGGAGGAGTGGACCACATGCCTGCCTTGCTGCTGACACATGAGCCTGTGTGCTGATAAGCTGATTACAGTGGTTAATGTGCTCCTCCTCTCAATGTGAGTGTGAGTGTGTAGGTGTATGTGTATGAGAGTGTGTATGAGAGTGTGTATGTGTATGAGAGTGAGTGAGAGAATCCCCTCAGTTATTGGTATAAGAGAACTGTGAACTGTAAAAATGAAATAAAAAGTATTTACCCTGGGAGCCAGTACAATGTATTACAGACTATGAGCAACAGTCTGTGTGTGTTAAATACAAATAAAAAAAATTCTGACACTTAGCTGTGAGTTTCTATTCAGCAAAACTCTGTGACACCCGAGGAACCCGAAGTTGGAACGCTTACTGACTATTAAATATTCAGACCACTGTCTACTGTTTCTCTTCCCAGCCACAGTACTGTTGGGGCTATAGATTACTCAGATCAAGTATGATTAGTGACTGCTGTATTAAATGCTCCATAAAACTAATTCAAGTAGCCTACCTTGGCACAGGGACACTTGATATGTCGGTAAACGCCTTGAGGGACACGTCACACATCTCAGTCTTCCTTTCTCGGACCGGTATTGTGTTCTCATTTATTATAAAAGTACGTAGGCTATTTATAGTTTTTGACACATTTTGAAATTTGGCCCGTAGTTAGTCACTGCGGTAAACCCAATTTGGATTGGAAACTAGCGGCTGTTTTGAGCCAGCATAAACGCACGCGAGCATCAATAGAAGATTGGTTTGAAGAGATCTTAGTAATAATAATACATTATCCTGTCCTGTGTAGAGGAATGTATCGTAGAGCTATATGCACAGTCACGCCGCCATTCGAACTTGCATCGAAACATTGTACAATCAAATGTATTAATGTCTCTACAGGGCCTACTCTAATCTAGATGGGAAATGCGTTACAATACAAACCCGTGTCCGCGAGGTCCAGCGGTAGAGTGAGGCCCACGGCCGACTCCTTGTCATCCCGTCTCCCGGCCTCCCCCGCTACAGCGGTAGTGTCATCCATCTACAGTCCCCAGTGAAGAGTAGCAGTGTCCTTCATCAACGAGAGGGCGAATGCAATGGTATGCGCACACAGTCAGCACGCTGGAAACATAACTGTCCTCGTTGTTTTTTGTTAGCATCCGTTACCAGTATTTTTGTTCAACTCGGTCAAATGTCATAACCTAACGGCTGTCGAATATGGCACGTTGTCTGCCTTCCACCCACTTTCCCTCGCATTCGATCCAGATGCAGCCCTGTAAAACCACCGCTGTAGTGCGTCACTCTGCCTTTTGAAATACCTTGTCACTAGAGCATCCTCCTGCGGTTGAAAACGGGAAGTACGGGATTAATTCTAATCTGCGTGGGTTTATGTTGGTGCCTTGGTCATCATGCTTCCTCCTATCCAATGGTGGATTGGCATACTGCAAATCTGTTCTAAAACATCTGTTTAAACTGACAACGTCAAATAAATCACAATTCATGAATATGTTGGTCAGTGACCTCGTTAATTAATTTATTTTCCTTTAAGGAACAAAAAGAACGACAGAAGCTCGACACTAAAAAGACCATTAAAGATGAATAGGTACTGTGTTCAGCCTTGGTTATAAATTATCTGGGGTGGGGGGGAGAGATTTCATGTGGGATACAAGCTCAACCTGATCTGACTAAACAGCTGTGTTGATCCGACAGCCCTCCTCTCCTGTGGTCGTGTAGGGTGTAGTGTGGCTGGTTCTGGGGGGTTTGCACGCTGGGTTCATCAGGTCTGTCCTCCACGCTGGGCGGGTTTACAGACAGGCCGTCATCGGTCCAGACACACCCACCGACACCCACACTCCCACAGGAGAGGTCAGGGGGTCAGACGTATTACTGAGTAATACTACGGAGTCTTTGGCAGGTACTTCGGTAGGTCTTTCTCAACCACCTGTTGAGACAGAGGCTAGAATGAGCCTTAGGGAGAGCATGTCGTTTTAAGCACCATGGACAGGGGTACGATAATAGTCTGACTCCTACATCCTGAACTCTGTAGCACAATTTATACAACTTAGAATATCAAAACCATGCTGGGGATAAGATCACTGCAACACAATGTAGATAACTATATAGTATTAAAGATTATTTGGCTTAACTTTTATACAGCAGACCCCTTCACAACAGCCACACTGCTACCCCTACATTGGCCACTAGGTGTCAGTCTTTCAGAGCTAAATAGGCCATCCAGTGTACAACGTGATGCATGTTATGTGGAAGACTGACAGCAGGCAGCTTCCGCTAACAGACGCAATATGTAATACTTCCTGTACTTACACTGGGATCATCCGTTGGTCCGTACCTCTTCACAACCTGGCCCTCTGTGTCAATCAGAAACTATTGGAAAATAATCATTTTATTTTATTTGAAAGGAGGTACATTTCATGTGTCACCTTTCATCACAAATACCTGAAAACCGAATCTGTCCCAGAAATCACCCCGCTTGCTTAGGCAAGAGACATGTTAAGATGTCTGTCAACAGAACCATGTCACATTTAAAGAAAACATCAAATTGTTACCTTTGTGAAATTCCATTTGATGTTACTGCAAAGAAAGCAAAAATCAAAATACTACAAACAAAACATCATGAGCCAAAAGTGTAATTGTAACTTGTTTAACTACATGCTCTTGTGGTTCTGGCCTTTGGCACTTATTTGGTTTTGGCTGTTTTGGCTACCCGCAATGTTTGGGGCTTCCTTGTTGTTATGATCAGTGACCTATGCACTTTTGTAAAGCTCTCTCTTGGAAGTCACTTTGGATCAAAAGCAACTGCTAAATGAATACATGTAAATGTAAAAGTAAGCAGTATTCTTACTTTAGATTTAATTTCTTCATTTATTTTCAAAATGACAGGTTACCCATTTCACCTCTTCTTACTGTCTGTGTGTATGCTAAATCAGGGACAGATATTGACCAGGGCATATTGTCCCATCAGAAAAACAAAAAACTCACTTTCCCAGAGTTCCCTTCCCCTTGGGCTGTTGCTTCATCCACATAAAGAGAGGGTGTGCCTTATCTCCATTTACATCAATCTTACTGAAGAGGTCAAACTCTGCGTTGAAGCCTTTAGCAAACTCTTTGATCTCAGCCTCTGTACCGGGTTCCTGGAGAACAGTGACAAAGCACACTAGAATGTTAGAAATAATCCATGTCCAAAAAAACTCAAACGAGAAAACGAAAATACTGTTTTTACCTGTCCCCCAAACTGGTTGCAGGGGAAGCCAAGTATACGTAAACCTTTCTCAGCGTAGGAGGCGTGCATTCCCGCTAGCTGAGTGTAGTTCACCCTGGTCTTACCTCATTTAGAGGCTACGTTTGTGATGATACACACCAACCCTCTGAAGGGAGAGATTGAGAAAGATCATTTTCTTGATGAATAATTAACCAAGATTTATTTTATTAGTATTATTTATTTATTTGTACACCAGTAGAACAGCAGTGTGTTGTGATAACAAAGATAAGATGAGTTGCGCAATCTTCTGAGAAACCTGTATGATCTTGCTCTGCCTCCTCACCTGTATTTCTCCAGAGACACATCATTGCCATCTATATCCTTGGCAGAGAACTCGTAAATAGACTTGGCTGTCTTCCAATCATTTACCTGTGCGCACTGCAGAAGAAGAAGAAGAAAATGGGAGCCAGTCAAGACTGAATCACAGAAAATGTGCCAAACAAGGAGTGAAAGAGGAAGGGAAGCTAGTCAGACAACTTCATAAGGACAGATAGTATGATGGCTTCCTCTCCTTTACTTATACTTATCAGGTTTCATTGTCATAAATATTTACTTGACACACCATTCCGTTCATATGTTTTCACATCAGAGACAATAGTGTCAATTGCCTGACTGAAATGTTTGGACCTTGGAGGTAAGAGAGGGAGTGGAGAGCAATCCAAGAACCAGATACACCAAGGAGAGTTACTGTTGCAGAACAGCAAACATTCCTACTCTATGATATAGGACTGCTCCAAACTGCAAACATTGATGCACATGGAGGGAGATAGATGTGCTATCCTCATCACAACCACATAAGCACATCAGGATGATCCTGGTAATGAACAGTTGGGTTGTGCTCTGAAGTGAATACCTGATCCAGTTAACTGTTAGTCAGCAAGGCGCTTCTATGGTTTAGGCTAGCGCACAAAGCCTGCAGGTGGTCTTATCCTCAAGGGGATTAGCAGCAGGTTCATAAAGAGACTGGTCTAGGTGAAGGGTGTTTGATATCTGAAACCTTTGCCAAACCATCTTGACTGATTGGTTCGTAAAAATATCTATTAAAACACACCTGGGATCGCATAACAAATTATTTTTAGTGAGCAATGCGCAGCCAATTTCAAAGTTGTCGATCATCGAGCACAGGAGCAATCTCCTTGCTTCTGGCTCTGCGCAATTAAAACAGCAGTAAGGAGTCAAACCCCCCTGACCAGTACAGTACCAGCAAAAAGGAATGCTGATGATTTAACATTTCTTCAACAATTGAATGGCCTAATGCTTAGGTATTTGCTAGATTAAGATGCATTTATCATATTAAACCGTAGTTTGAGGTCCTTACTAAGAGCAGGGTGGTTTGGTTTCCAATCTCATTGTGTAGACCAGTTTGGAGAGTACTGATCCTAGATCTGTCAAATGGAATCTAACAGAGCAGGCGTGAATCTGACTCATTCAATCGTAAAGGATTGGCCTATATAGTGTATTCTTTACGACTGGTAGAGTCAGAGGCCATAAGAATTCCAAAATCATACGAATTACCACAACTATCCAGATGGTTCAATTCAACTCAATTTCTGAACTGCGATTAACAAGATAACTACAGGTCGTTTTTCAAGAAAGCTAGAATAGCTAGCTTGCTGCTACGTTTCATTGAATACAAAACTCAAGACAGCATACAGTACAATGAGCAAGTAATGTTATCTATCATTTTCAAACGGTGAAATTAACTGTGTTGTCAACATACACTAGCATACACATAGGTAACATTAGCTTGCAAGACTAGCTAAGGAAGCCAAGTAGCCAGTAGCTAACGCTTCGTGTGAGCTGGAGTACTGTAGGGTGCATGTTTGCCATCGGACTAGTTTAACTGTGGTACCTGACAATAAAGTAAAAAATAGAAGTGGCCATGACCTTTGTACCTTGAAAATTTAATAACAACACATGAAACAAAACTCAGAATATATTATGACTATCTAGTGTTTATGTAAATATTTAATACATACCATCGCTCTAGCTATTCCTCTGCACCCTAGCAGACCGACTACAAACACTGCTGGCTTTACGACCCACATCATAGGCAACAGCATAACGATTTATAATCCCGCCCATGAAATCCACAAGGACCCCTTAAACCGCCCTTTTTGGTTGCCAAAACCTCGCCGGAAAGAAATCTAGTTCAGTTGACTAGCCCTAGCCATCGCAGCGCTGGATTTATACAACGTATACAATCATTAATTATACATTTAGGATGTATTAATTATATGTGATGGTATATTTGTATAATGGTTGTTTTTGAGACGATATTTGAATAGGCGATATTTATGGAAACTCCTTGTAGTACGGAAGTTGTTCGGCTGTGTCAAAATGACTTTTTTTGTGAATTCACAACGTTGTGGCCAAACGGCTATAGCGAGGCATATTCTGAATATTTCTGGCATAATTGCTTAATCAACAAATGGATGACGAAGAAGAAACCTACAGATTATGGAAAATACGTAAAACTATCATGCAGGTTCGTTCCTCAACATCAATACGTCACATAACACGTGGAAAAAAAGATGCATTGGCAGGTAGCTATCCAACTTTAGCTGGTTAGACAGGCAGCCACATTTTACACATCATGCTATCAGTTACTCTGATATAGCAGTGCTTTGCTGGTGAATTCTGATATCTTCCTTTAAATCCTATAGCTGTGCCACGACCGCGGGTACCTGGTGACTCAAGATGAACTAGATCAGACTCTGGACGAATTTAAGAGCCAGTTTGGTGACAAGCCCAGTGAGGGACGCCCACGACGGACAGATCTTACAGTGCTTGTTGCCCACAACGATGATCCAACTGACCAAATGTTCGTTTTCTTTCCAGGTACTTACCGATCTTTTCAGACATCGAAGTTCTAGTACGACACCCACTTGACGCTGGTTCACATTCGCTGAGTTCATCCCGTATCATATTAAGTTAACATTTATTATTCTACAGAGGAGCCCAAGGTGGGAATTAAGACCATCAAGATGTACTGCCAGCGTATGCAGGAGGAGAACATCACGCGAGCCATAATTGTGGTCCAGATGGGCATGACGCCTTCTGCCAAACAGGTGTTGTCAGCTTCCTGTTTCATATCAGTGAGAAGGAGATGATGGGACAAGCAGACCATACTAACTTTCCTTGTCCCTTCCCTTTCAGTCGTTAGTAGACATGGCACCTAAATACATCCTGGAGCAGTTTCTGCAGCAGGAGCTTCTTATCAACATCACAGAGCATGAGGTGTGTGTGTGTGTGTGTGTGCGTGCAACATACAACATTATTTGTTAATGTCTTCATAATTGACTGATTTAGTACATTAACCGATTAAATATGAACACTTCTCCTCTGTTGTCTTACCTCAGCTGGTTCCAGAGCACATAGTGATGGCCAAGGAGGAGCTGACAGAACTATTGGCTCGATAGTATCCTTTCTAACACATGTAGTCTTATGGATAAACTAGTTTCTGTGTGTGTCAATGAAGTAATGGCTTCTCATAATCATTTAGGAGTAAGCTGTAGTGACTTGTCGTACATGGGTTGCTGTGGTCCGGTGTTGATATATATATATATAGGACAATATGATGTCTACCATCAGGGTTTCCTTGACCAGTCAGTAAACTAAAGGAGAGCCAGCTGCCCAGGATCCAAGCAGGAGACCCTGTGGCCAGATACTTTGGGCTAAAAAGAGGACAGGTGTGAAACATGCACACACCATGCAGTTCCCTGGGAGGGTGGACCATCGTGGAGCTGCATGGCTGATGACTGTTCCTTCTTCCTCTGCTCTAACAGGTGGTGAAAATCATCAGGCCAAGTGAAACTGCGGGGCGCTACATTACCTACAGACTAGTGCAGTAGATGTACAAGCGCACCTACGTTCAACCGATATCAATTACTCAAAAAAGTTCTGCAAACTGTTAATTTTATGTTGGAAATGAAAATTGCTGGATAATTTTTTTTTTTTATGCGTTTAAAGTGTGTGTGAATGTTGTAGCTCTGCTATTGTGTTATACATCCTTTATCATCATATCTGTTCTGAATTGCTATTTTCTAACCCAAAATTTACTTTTTACTTTTTACTGAATGCTCATTCTGCAGCCTTATTAGCGACTGATAAAAGGACACAAGCAGTTATAGCAGATGACCAACAGGGAGCGCTAGAAGCCTAGCATTGACTTTTTGTATCCAATATTGAACTTGGTGTACAATCTTTACACCCATTACACATTAGCATGTAAACAACAAATAACAAAATTGTCCTTATTAAACATTTAGATATTTGGATGTCTTGGACTGTTTCAGAGAAAGTGACCATCTCCTATTCCTCCTTCTGGCTCGTGTGTCCTTTACAGGCGGTGCTGTGTGTGTACTGTGATGCTGTGAAGCCAAACTGTGAATATCTGACAGTTTGTGTTTGTATGACAGCAGGAGAGGCGCTTTCTAACACACAGGCTACAGAGCAGAAGCTCTCCCACCCATCCTATCCTTTTGCCCCCGCAGAAGACACCAACTTGATCGAGTCATAAAGTACAATGAAAGAACCTTTTTTTTTTTTTTTTTTTTTGGAAAAATGGAGCGGCAGGACTTGTCTCAGATCAGTTCAGGTGAGGAGATGGAAAACAGGTGTCGAGCCGTGGAACGCAGTCCTCAGGTTCTGTTGCCTTGCCAACCGTTCCACCACATATTGCACAAGGGTAATGTCTACATGTACATGTAAATATAGGTTGCCATCTGTTTTAAAGAATGTGCTTTGACATACACAGTGAAATATGTCAAGGGAGTAGATGTAGAAAGAAGGACATTTAGAAGTGTGATGATGACATATATCCCCCCATCATTTTATCAAGAAACAGAAGGAATGGATGCATAGCAGGAAGATTAAAACACCATTTATCTCAAATTAAGGTTTACGCCAGGATCAGAAAGACTCCCACAAGGCATCTTGTTGTGACTTTGCAACAGCCGCCCTATTGCTTCTTGGCTTGTCTGTGGTTTTGTGTATGTGCGTGCATATGGGCCTGTGTGTGTATGCGTGTGCATATGGGCCTGTGTGTGTATGTGTGTACATGTGGGCATGTGTGTGTGCATGTGGGCCTGTGTGTTTATGCGTGTATGTGCGTGTACGTGTGTGCATGTGGGCCAGTGTGTGTATGTGTGTGCATGTGGGCCAGTGTGTGTATGTGTGTGCATGTGGGCCAGTGTGTGTATGTGTGTGCATGTGGGCCAGTGTGTGTATGTGGGCCTGTGTGTGTATGTGTGTGCATGTGGGCCTGTGTGTTTGTTGACGGAAGGAGCAGCTGGAGTCGGGGTCTGAGCCTTCAAAAACCAGATGTTCCAAACTCAGACTCCCTGAAAACCAGGTCCAAGTTTCTGAAAACCAGTTGGAAAGATGGCTCTGACTTACTCATTAAATCTGCCATCTGACATGGCCCCTCACGTTGGAGTCGATAAGGATACTCAAAGGAGATGGTTGACGTGTTGCTTAGAAACAGTGAGGTTCACCCTAACTTTTCTTCAAATATTTTGTTGTCTCGTGGGGAGGGCAATAGTGGAGGCTCAGTTACAGTGAGGCTGTTTCCAAGCAACACGTTCACTGTAACTTTGATTGGTATCTTGTTGATGTATTAAATATGAAATATTAGAGAACACACACATGCACACACACACAGAGAATATTAGACATTCTGTACTCATAAGAAGAGTGGGGCTAAATATCAGAAGGCATTGATAGAGGTTTATTCCTTCCGTCTAACTATATTTCCCAACTGAGCATTTCTTTCCTTCTGAACTATGACATTCTGATTTCATTACACCGTCTTACCTGAGCACCCATCCAGGGCCGGTCCTTCCTATAGGCGACATAGCCTATAGGAAGCCATTGCCAAGGGCGCCAAATGTGCTGGGACCGGTGTTATGGTTGTGGTTCCTGGTGTTGGGGATGGTTTCATAGATGAAACAGGAAGGTCATGGATCCTTGCCTCACCTGTTACTGCAGTGATGACCTGACCACTGGTCATTATGATCAGACACAAACTTTGATCTGGTGAAAACCCCTTTTCACCCAAAACATGTTTGTGTGAGCGCTTGTCTGTGTGTGTCTGTTCCATATTTTGCTTAAAGTTTTTAGAAGAGCATTGAGCTGACATGCAGCATGATTGAGACCCCATGATGTTAAAATGTCATGCTCTGACCTTATGCTCATCACTTTAATTATCTTTTTGTTTTCTGCTTATGTGTGTATTATTTATTTCAGCTTAAGCATGTTAAAGTGTGTGTGTGTGTGTGTGTGTGTGTGTGTGTGTGTGTGTGTGTGTGTGTGTGTGTGTAGGAAAAGTAAGGACTAAAAGGCTAGAAAAAAGAAGATAAGAGAAACAACATGACAACCTTTTTTTTTTACAATATTTGTTCACAAATGTGCTCTGGAGGTCTGTATCCCACATATACAGTGAATCACCCCTGCGGTGATGCGCTTCTTTGAAGCAAAACCCTAATTAAACTCTGAATTGGTTATAAGGTGTTTCATTAGTGTTCGGAGGGGTTCCGTTTAAAACCCATGGCAGACACAACAGTTAATCAACCCTTAATCAGAAGCTTCTCATCTTTTGAAGATGTGAACCCCATAGAATGATAGTGTGTGTGTGTCTGTCTGTGTGTGTGTTTGAGTGATTCATGTTAAGCCCCACTAATTAACTTCTTAGACTTGGAGTTTCCCATGGCATGCTCATGTTAATCATCTCACAATCACAAATGCAGAGCTATCCCCCCCACCACCACCACCAAAAGATTTAGCTTGTACTGTAGATATTAACCCTTGTGTTATCTTCGGGTCATTCTGACCCATCAGTCATTGTGACCCACCGTCGTATTGCGACAGATTTACCGCATACAAAGACAAAGTGAAGCATTTTCTTTTAACCGTTGGGCTGTCTCAGACCCCCCACATTGCAAAGGTTAAAAGAAAATTATTTTAATTTGTTTTTGTATTGGGTAAAATTGGGTAAACACAACGATGGTTCGTTATGAACCTTTGGGTCATGTGACCCGAAGGCAGCACGAGGGTTAAAGGCATGCATATTCTGTTCAAGTGTCATTCTTGCAGATCAATGCTCTTTAGCGATCTGAAAACACATCAATAGATCATGGTACTTGACCAGTTAAGTTTATTTGTCAAGAGGTTAAAATCAGACTGCAAAAAACGGCTTCAGAACATCAGAAATAACACACACACAAGGACATCAGAAGAGGACATGACTCACCAGCAAGCTAAATATCAAGAATAGAAAATGTGACAACAAAGTGTATTTCTGAGCCATTTAAGAGGATGAAGACAAGCTGTTGCCACTCACTGCTCCAGCGCTTGGCCCCTAGCTCTGGGGTTAGAGAACGTTGAGAATGTTAACAACATCACCGAGCTGAGAGAAGCAGCCACACACTCACCAAGCACCTGCCTGCTGCTTCCCAGCTGGCCTGACCTGCTACGAGGGAGTGTGTGTTGACCATGCTTCTTTCTTTTTCGCTCTTTCATTCATTGCTTCCTCATTAATTTACTTTGTTTGCTTTTTCTGTAATCCCCAGTTTTGCTATTTCTGTTGGGCTTTACTTTCAGTGCTTTACTTTTTCACCCTGTTGGGTATCAGTTTTGTTTATGAACTGCTTCTCTAACAGAAGCCACTGATTTGCTTTGACACACACTCACAGTTCCTTATTAGCCTGTGTGCTAGTGACTGCCACCAGACCTCCTGCTGTGGTCCATGCACTGACTGCATTTCCCACTGATGTGAGTTATTCCTTTCATTTCCTTCTTTATTACTGTGTGTAATGTGTGTGTGTGTGTGTGTGTGTGTGTGTGTGTGTGCAGTATACAATGTGTGTAAGTCTGAAATAAACTAGAGCTTGACAGATGGTGTCAAATTGAAATAATTGAAATCAAGCCATTCAGACCTGTTCAATGAACACCCACCACTGTACTGTTATGCATAACAATTGTACGTTCTACAACAGTCTGCACTTTGTGCTATATAGATTGTGAGCCCATTCAGTTCTGATAAAGACATTCACAAAAAGGAACTTGAATATATGCTCTTGTATTGTGGTTTATTGCGTTGATATGTGTGCTTGGTTCATGGCTGAGATTTGTCATTGACACCTTCCCTCAACATTCTAAGATCTTTTCCAGTCTCCCACTGGGGATGGGTTGTGACCTGGAACAGATTGGAACACAACCAAGACCCACACACTAGCATCCAGATGGTCACCTGTGTCCTGTACCAACTCTAGCCCTGCACGCGAGAGTAGCTGTCGCCCTTTGTGACTGGCTGAACCTTAATTTATTCAGGCTCGTTCACATCAGTGGTGCTAGATGTGCTGCTTTGGATGGGAAGCAAGTCTTTCCACTGCCCACACATCTGACCCTAACCAACCAAGACACCACTGTTTATACAAGCTCTGAGTGCCATACTGCGGTTGTATTATTCCACCACTCACCTCATGACACCCACACTTCAGGCTAGATCGCACAGGGCTGCACTAGGAAGGACACCGGCCCTGTAGAGCTACGATATTCTGCTTAACCCTTGTGTTATCTCATTGTCATTGTGACCCACCGTCGTATTGCGACAGATTTACTGCATACAAAGACAAAGTGAAGCATTTTCTTTTAACAGCTAGGCTGTCTCAGACCCCCCACATTGCAAAGGTTAAAAGAAAATTATTTTAATTTGTTTTTGTATTGGGTAAAATTGGGTAAACACAACGATGGTTCATTATGAACCTTTGGGTCATGTGACCCGAAGGCAGCACGAGGGTTAAAGAAGGAGTAGAGGCAGAGCATGGTGTTCCAGTAGAGAACAGCCGACCAGTTCTGAGGTCAGTAGGTGTACTCCTCTCACACCTGCAGGAGAAGCCCAAGGGGATTACATCAACACATTCAGAACACAGAAGGGATGGTGGAACTGTGAGAAGGACACTGTGGATGAAATAGTAAAAGATGAACATCTGAAGGGAATTGATGTGATTCCACTTGAGTTTTGCATTTCCATAAACTCTCCCCTGTTTGTGTCTGAGATGGCATCAAAGAGTTGGCACGATTTGAAAGCCTGTCGGCACAGACAGGAGAGATGGGATGGTTTGGGTGCCATAGATGTGTGTGTACACAATACATACGGAAGCAAATATGTGATACATTGAGAATGTGTGTTTGATTATGTGTGTGCATGTGTGGATGTGTATTGGTTTGAGTGTCTGTGCGTGTGTTTGTGTTTGTGTGTGGCTGGATGTCACCAATGAAGTGGCTTTTAACCTGAGTAATTAGCAGAACAAATACATAAATCATAAAGAGCAAAAGTCGTTAGATGTGTTATTTGATTAATTCCATGTTCTTGTTTTGAAGTCAAATGTTTCAGTTTGGTTAAACATTTCGACTGATTTCGAACAGAGGCTGCCACCCCCAACATAACATGTAACACTCAGATCATTGTCTCATTGTCCACCTCTAACTGAGGGACAGTCTGCTCCACTTAGTGGGAGTGTAAACCATAGAAATAACCACAGATGATGTCGTGCTATCTCCCACTCTCCTAGCAGGCTTGTTGTTATCACACCACCTCCGGCCTCTTTCTCCCTCTCCCTCCCTCTCAATCTCTCTGTCTACTTTCCTCTCGCCCATCTCCTCTCTCCTCCTTCTCCTCCTCCTCCACTCTGAATGCTAACAGTATCGTAGATGTGTCCTAGGCCATTTATTCAAACTGTGGAGACATGTTCTAGGAGCCAGACAGCAGCAGAGAGAAGCAACACACTGTGACTCCAGGCCCTTCTATTGAAGCCTGCTAGGAGCCAGATGACATGTCTCTGTCAGTATATTGCTTGTCTTGTGAGTCCGACCCTCACACCATAGACCCGAGTTCGAGTCCCGGCTCTGACAGTCTCTGTCTGACTGTTGAGATGTTGTGATGCACTTGGTTTGACATGTCAAACAGGAGAGTGTATAGTGTTCAAAAGTTGACGTAATGGTCAGAAACAAAGACATTTGAGTATGTTATTTAGCACACGATACTGTATGTACCATGCACTATTGTGGTTGATATGTTATTGTTCCTCTGTAGTTGGGAGATTATTTTTATTCATTGTGACTGGTAACTGAAATGTGGTTACAGAACTTAACGCTGTGTCTAGTGAATACAAACCATTCCTTGACTCTGACCACCAAAATTTGGGTTAGAAATCAAATTTCATGATTGGAATTATAGAACACAAACCTGGAATGGAAGTGTTTTTGAGAGGCCTCAGGGAGTTCCTGGTTCCACTTCTTTGACATGTCAGTGTCGGACTGACAGCCTCATCTCAGACCTCCGCAGGAGGCCAGGCCGGGCGAGAAAGGAGTAGAGGGTGACGGAATAGTGAGACAGGTGAGTAGTTGGAAAAAGTCGGGAGACGAAAGATTGATTAACTTTAAAAATCCTGAACAGCGAGAGGGGGGAACAAAAACCTGAAGGCATGAAAATACATTGAAAATCACTGTCGGTCAAACACGTACCAATTCTGACCATAAGAAAAGGGCTTAGCTAGTTAACATAGATTTGAATGTCATTTCATCCTGATATGAAGCAATCTCCTTGATGACCATTGTCATGATCCTCACTTTAAACAACAATCACTTGTGGATGTTTGTGTCAGCGAGAAGGTGTGGCATCCTGTCATTACCTGTACTGCTCTGTTTCTAAAGCCTCCATGCTGTGGGCATGGGCTACTATAAATACAGCAAATAATACACAAACACTTAGAGACTGAGGCATTGCTGTGACTCACTCGTTAGCTTCCCTATTAATATCCAGGCTAAGAGCCACTCAGAAGAAACGGAATCAAGAGATCGAGAGCGGCCATAGAAGTATGCCGAGAGGGTCCTCATTTCATTGCACTCGTCTGATTACAGGGCTGCTTCACTTCCTCCATTTCCCCTCTCCCCCCCTCAGGCACACTGCTGATGTTGGGCATCTAAGACGGCAGGAGAGCACTTTACCACTGGGGCAGCGCTGAATAGAATCCATCAGCCTGGAACAATCTCTCTAAATATAACAATGAATGGGAAATAGAAACTAATGTGGAGCTATTCATTCTCCAAATGAAAGCTCAAAGAGAATTATACACTATTGTAGCTTGGAAAATTGACCCAACAGTTCCCAGAATTAAGATGTGTGTTTCTAATGTCAAAGGGCTCAGACTGGTCTTAGTTGGTCAGATAGGCTTCTATCCCCATACTGAGTTCTCTTGGTGAGCTTCTATGAAATCCATTTCAATTCCTCTGTGACACCTTGTTGTTAATTGATTTTATTTCATCCAAAAAAACATATTTCAATTTGGCGTCTGTCATCTGGCTGATTAATAGGAATGGAACTGTTGGTTGGAGATTGAAGATGGAACTAAAGATTGATGACAAATTCACTGCTACGACAGACAAGCTGTGACTTCTCTGTTTGACATGTCAAGGAAGCACAGATGCCTGGGAGATGCAGGGGGAGGAGAGATGCAAACACACATTTATACACACACACAAACACACACACACACACATACACAAGTACACGCAGACACACGCAGGCAGCAATGACTAGATGCGGGGGTAGAAGACAAAGTAACGAGAAGACTTTATCATGTCTGTCAAATCAACACAGTAAGTAGCCAGGAGGATGAAAAAACAAAAAACAAATCAGAAGCACTCCTGACATTTAACAGACTCAGCATGAGAAAACGACATAAGGGAGAGCCAGGGAAGAAGGGCTAGAGGGAGGAATAAAGCAGAGACGAGTGACAATCAGAGACAATGAGGAAAGGGGAGCTGAAGATTGAGAGCTAGGATCGAATAACAAAAGGTGGGTCAGAAATGAAATGGTAGAAACACAGACTGAAGCTTTTTCATTTGGAAATAATGTCAGTACTGGTAGGCAAGGAGCAAACTCCACCCAAAAAGCTGAATGGGCTCCGCCTGCATTAGCGTTGTGTCTGGAACATGTGGGGCGTTTTACTTATGGTTAGTGGAGGGCTGGAGTTACAAATAAGGCCCCATTATTACACATAGCACCATGCTTAGAGTAAACCTAGTTTGACTGTAATCCTTAACTCTCACTCGGTAGCACCGAGGCAGGATGACTCACCTACTTCACAAATCTCCTCTCCCATCTAACCCGTCAACGTTATATCTGAACATAATCAATTACATGATGTGATTAATTTTGTTGTTTGACAAGTAAGAGCAAACAGAAATCTTACAGCCTTTTCGGCTGGATTCTTTATTATCACTAAAGTGGTGCTATACAGCAGAGAGGGATGAGAAGCAGAGGGGCTAAGGGATTGCTATGGCATATGTACATATTGATGGATCAGGCAGGGTTTACAGGGGATAAAGCTCTCTCCCACCGCTCCAACACAATATTCATCTCATGTCATGTGACTGTGCTGGGGAGAATGTGTCCACCTGTTTGGGCCTGGAGCTGCTTCCCCCTCACTTCCCAGTCCTTTACCAGGAGAAACACCACTCCCATGCTGAGACACAATCCAGCGGATATGTCATTTTATGTTGATAGTATAAAGTTGTGTTTGAAAGTAACACAGGAGGACATGATGCCTGGCGCAGGTGTCAGAACAGTACACATTTTAATTAATGATAATATGTTGCACATCCAGTAGAATAATATATTATGCAGAACTATTCAACGGGGCCTCATTGATGATGACAGCTGTATTCTGTTATCAACCTTGATGTACCATGAGACTATTGACAAGGACATGTATTTAGTAATGTAAATATAGGCAGGGCAGGCAGGTGTGTGCTGATTAACAGAATGGTGATGTCCAGTATGGATCTAACACTGTCTGTTTACCAAATCAATGAACAGAGACATTATGCTGAACTACATTGATCCAATATAATGATGAATGCTCCTATAACAGAGTTGATGTCTTCTTTTATGACCTGAAACAACAAACCCAGATGGTAAGGGACTGTGTATGTGGCTGTAACAGAGATATACACATACACACACACACACACACAAACACATGCTGACCAGTGCACACACACACACACACACACTCTGTGTGGATTCCAAGGGGCTTTAGTGGTGGGTGCTTTGCTGCAGTGGTGATAAATGGGCACATGGATTATCTGATATACTGGAAGACACAGACCAACAAATGAAAGCCCAGGGCAAATACTAAGACAAACAGAATAAGATAGAGGAGAGACCGAAGAGGAGAGGGACAGAAGGAAAGCCAAAAGACAAGACAGAAGGCAGCTTATACAATAAAGACAGGACCCATAAAACAGTTAGAAAGCTAGAAAGAGGGATTTTTAAAAAAAGTAATGTCTGGGTAATGTCTTCTGGAGTTGTGTTGACTCCCTCTTTATGTGTGTGTGTGTGTGTGCTTGTTGGTGTTGAAACTGGAGGGGTGCAACACATATAAACACACATACCCAGGAGATGAGACTAAATGTATCATTACCCAACCCTTTAAGCACTAATGACGAGAAAACCAATTCTGTCTAAAAGTCATTTGGCCAACTGTATTTCACCACAGTTGATTAGGGCCCCATTTCATCTCCCTTGGTTTAACTCTCTGTTTTTTCATGATATGGCCACCTCTCTCTGAAGCGACACAAGTAGATCCACATCGAAATAATGATCTCCAACATCAAAGTTACATTCAAACTACAATATATTATGATAAACCATAAAAAGTTTACAGATTTCTTTGCAGACTGCCAGATAAATAAAGCCAAACTTGTGTGTCGTTATGAGTGAAAGTGTGACAATGTGCATTCTTGTTTGTGTCGCTCATACTTGAAATGAAGGGCAATTGATATCCTCTTTCTTTTCCAAGACTGTGAGGTCCCCCTGGCTGTCAGCTCTTTGATCAGGCCCATCAAAGCAAGCCATAACTTCATGAATACACACTTCCTCTCTTGTTTTGAAAGTCTTCGTCTCTCCCCAGTCTTGCTCATAGGCTCTCACTCCCCCTACAACCACTCATTCAAAAGCAGGCAGGAACAGAGCATAATTGGCCAGTCGTCCTGCACCAGTGAGAGCTCAGATGTCCCCTGCCCCAAGTGATGGTGGGTTGGACACAGAGAGTTGTGGAGTTAACACAGGTTGCATGAGATGGAGATGGCAGAGAAGAGAGACAGAGAGAGAGAGATAATCAATAATTGTCAATAATACTGTAGTTTCTTAAAAGGTTCATCAATTGGCATTTTAAAATGCAGTCAGCTTTTGTAATGAAGCATGTCTTGTTGAATATTGCCATCTTACATGGAAAGTAATGTCAATTAATGTACTGGAGAGCAACAGTACTATGAAAAAGAAAAAGAGAACTGAGATACAAGAGGGGGCACTGTGCTTGTGATTGTGCATCGGGTTGGAAGGATAGGAAGAGAGGAAAGAGGAAAGAAAGGAGAGGAGAGGAGGGAGGAAGATGGAGCATCTGGCATGGACCTCGTTAAAAAAAGAAGCAAACTTGTTCTATCAAAGCTTTACAACTGACTCCAATTAAAACTGACTGAGCTTACAGAACTGAACACTCTCACCCTAAACATTGCATAACCTTGTCTATGTATGTGTGCGTTCGTGCATGTGTGTGCGTTAATGTGTGGTGGGCGACGGATTGTAAGTATTTATACAGCAGCATGTATGTGTTTGTCTTTATCATGTGTAGGAAGTGTACGCTTTTGTTGAGCAGTCTACCGAGGCTTGAGCAATGTTTCAATCTGAAATAAGGAGCCACATAGAGTACAGCGTGTAGACAACGGGGTATGAGTCAAATGTTCTCTGTCAGTCTGAACAATAGAGACATAGCCCATATTCAGTGATGTAGGGGTTAGAAAGATCTTAAATCAATACAGAATTCCTGGTGAGGAATGTGAGGTTGTTGATTGAGAGGAACGGTGATGGCTTCATTAGCATACCATCTAGCCTGGGTTCAATTCATTAGATGGCGGTATTCCGCATTTACTAGACAGATGAGATGCATGCTCTCCCTTAAGGGTTAAGGTGAACCTTAATCACTTGTAACTCTCACTTAGTCTTAACTATCTCTCGCTCTCTTTGTCTTTTCTCTTTTCTCTTTTCTCTTTTCTCTTTTCTCTTTTCTCTTTTCTCTTTTCTCTTTTCTCTTTTCTCTCTCTCTCTCTCTCTCTCTCTCTCTCTCTCTCTCTTCGTCTTCTACAATATAAAAAGTATCTCCCCTGCCCCTACCCCTCTATCTCTCTCAAATCCCCCTTTGCTCTCTTCCCAATTAGAGCTTTCCTGTAAGAGCACAGTCCAATTCTGATTTGCAGGTGTTCGCTTCTGCCCGTCACCATGGATACTCGTTGTAACCCTTTCATATTACACACAGATGCACAAACACACGTAAACACCCAATACCTGGCCTGACGTCTCGGGTGACTGGGAAGAAAATGGTATAATAGAAGGCAGATGTGCCTTACTGTGTTCTCTTGTACCATCCAATCTATTCCTGCACAACAACAACAGAAAATTGCACCATAATGTGAAGTCTTACATAATATTAATAATGGATTATATTTTACAGTTGACAAATAAAAAAACTAAAGTGAACTTTTCCCCTGAACCTGAGAGGGGGGAGTTAATGATCTTAGAGGCAGTGTTAAACCTGTTTTAAGACAGAAGCACTTAGGGGTCTGCATGTGTTCTAGTGTCAGGATAACATGATCCCAGTTCTCCATGCCCTCACACAACTGGTCCTGACTGGGCTCTTCAACTGTTCAAACAATAAACCTGACAGCCACTTCAACTGCTATTTCAGCCTATCTCTCTCTCTGTCTCTCTCTCTGTCTCTCTCTCTTTCTTTTTTCTTGTATTATCTCTATCTCGGTCTTTTTCTCTCTCTCTCTCTCTCTCTCTCTCTCTCTCTCTCTCTCTCTATCTATCTATTTATCTATCTACCTATCTATCTCTTCAACCCTATCAACGCCTCACTGCTCTGTTGTGCCATGGTTACCATAGTGACTGCCAGGGCGGTTGAGCACACTCCTCCAGCATGTGGCTTTATCAAGAACCAGAGGGGTGCTGTTTACATTAACAGAGTTGCTATAACCAAGCATATTGCTACAGCTATTTATGGAACTCTGAGTGAAGAAAGTGCGGAGCTGTCCGTGGTCCTTATGTGGATGTAGTGCTGAAAGGACAGTTCCAGAAGGCTTGAAGGTCTTCAACAACAATTGGGTTTCGGAGGGGGTAGACTAAACTATAGTTCTGGCCAGGTTGGGATGGAACTGGGATGGAACTAGTAGTCAGAATTGATGACTATAGTCATGTATAGTATGTAGTATGTCTATATAGTCATATATAGTCATATAGTCTACTATAGTCCCAGAAAAGTAAAAACAAAAAATGTTAAGCAACATTACTAGAAAATTACTACTGGCCGTTAATAGCACCCTGCAAACCACCGTTAAGATTGCTGCTTCGGTCAAACCTCACCCATCTTCTCAGCAGGACCATTCTGGCCGGCAGGCTGTTTATCACTGTCTTCTCATTGGTTTACTGAGGCCTGTGTGGGTGTGTTGTTGCTTCAGTAAGAGACACTCTAATGCATTTTTAGGTTACACTCTCCTATATAGGTCTCCCCTACTTTTTCCAGATGGCCTAGCAATATACTGTAACCCGATAGAGAAGCATTGATGACCAGTCCATCTACTCCATTGTGCACTAATGTCCTGAAATCTGACTGAAGAAGGACCCCCAAAATTACTTGGGAATGGCTCTGGGCAAAGTATAAAATTCCGTTTTATTCCAATAAGATTCAAAGACATTTATTGTTCTTTGATATTTGGTTTTGTTTCACTTCTAAATCCCAAGGGATGGTGAAATGATACATCCTTCTGTGAAATGATTTTTCCTGAGCATGTAAACACAAATAGCATTTGGCCAATTTTCTTGAATTCAATCAAATAGCGTATAGTGTATGAATTTAACGATAAACAATTAAGGTCAAACTGATGAAATTACAAAACTGTTTTGGCGCATTGAGACATTTGGGACCTTCCCGTTGGTTTATATTCAACAGTACCTCATATAAAGCTCCCTTTATTAAATGGGAGTGATCAGTCAGACAATATTTGTTCTCAAGGCTAACCTAAACGGGGCTTCTATGATGGGAAATACCCCCGTGGAGTGTTTTACGCACGGAGAGCTTGGAGACGGAGATGAGTGCATGTGAACGAGTGTTCTCGGTCTTATTTGGGGGCGTACAAGTCAACACTTCAGCTGAACGGTGAGTTCCGACAGTTCGCAGTTCAACAGGTGCTCCGTTGTGTGGTAAGTTACGTCGATTCCTTTCATGATTCTTGTTATGGAATCATGTTTTTAAGTTGTTTTTATTTTTTATTATAAACTATTTCTTTAATAATATGACAAAACTGCATTTAGCCTTAAGAGCGTAAAAGTCGATTTTTGTATACAACCTCCACAATTTGCTGTTAGGTTGCGGCAAATAGCTGCCATAATCGACATTTGTTTGTTAAATTATACATATATCCAATGCAGTACTGTATATGTTGGATTTCCAATTTTAATTTAGTTTCTGTTTGCCTAACAATGACACGGTTGCGTGCTATAGCCTTTACTATTTCAAGTGGAATGAGACAACTCTCAGTTGTGGTCTAGTTGTCTCATTAGTTTTTACAAGTGTTTGGCATGTTCATGAGCATTGATGTTTACCATAACAAGAAAGGAAATTCCAACTGCCTTGCAGACCGAAACCGTCTTTTTCTTCGTTCGGATATGCAGGCACTGAAGCAACAGGCTGCTGGCACTTTATGCTTATTTGAACCTATGATGAGACGCTGTTTTTGTTGATGTACAATTTTGAGGAATCATTTGTATACTTCAATAAGAAGGCTCAGTCCTTAGAGAGGAAGGACGCCCGTGCCGTGACATTTAAGAAGAGAGGGCCGCTGTTGCGTCTGAAGTCAATGGGCCAACATATAGCTTCATATTCTATTATCGATCGAGCTAAACTGGTCCAAAACCCCTGACAGGTGAAAATAGATTTATATCCTACAATTAAATGTAATTAGATTTCAGTCGTACATCTTCCATGTTTTACATGGAACAAATCAATAACGTCTCCCTGCTGTAATCCCTTGTGCATGTGCATGTGTGTATGTGTGCAGCTTTGTGAGTTTCCTGTGGAGGCATGTGGCTCCTAGAGAAGCTCCGCGGCTCGATAGATGGCAATGGATCTCGATCTTCCTCAAGCGGGAACAGCAGACAGAACCAGACAACCCCACTCTCGGTCTACAGCAACATCCTCACCCCAGACAAGATCCCTGACTTCTTCATTCCCCCCAAACTGATCTGCTGCCCCCCCGAGGCTGAGTCTCTCACTCCAGAGCCCCAGCCTCGCTCCTCCCTGCGCTCCTCTGCTTCGGACCACGCCATCTGCAGCCAGACGCCCGGCCGGAGCAGCAAGAACCCTTGCAGCCCCCGCCTGCTCTCTCGCCTGACAGGGGACACGCGCAGCCTCCTAAAGTCTGCCAACCGCCACATCATCCAGATTGAGAGTGCCGACGACCCCGCGACAGGCCCGGGAGAAGGAGGTGACCCCAACACCAACGCGGACCCTCAGTCCCAGACAGCGATGTCTTTGCCCTACGTCCCCAAGGCCCAGACGTCCTACGGCTTCTCCACCCTGGTGGAGTCTCCCCACACCCGCCGCAAGGAATCCCTCTTCCACAGCGACCCCAACAGCCCCCTCACCTCCCCCAACGTCCAGAGAAGCACCCAGGGGGGGAACCACCTGGCCCCTGCAGACACCAACCCGTACCGTTACTTCAGCGGGGGGGAGAGTGACACCTGCTCCTCGGCTGAGTCCTCCCCCTTCACCTCCCCTCTCCTCTCCCGCTCTGCCTCACTACTACGCTCCATCACCCAGGAGACTCAGGCTAAGGTAGGGGCTCTTGAACACCTGTGTGCCAATCGCTCTCTCCCACTCTCTGCATGTCAAATCAAGAACGTTTCTAAGCATATTTTCTCCCTGCCGTCCTTTTCTCTGCCAGGTGTCTCGTGCCAAGCGCACCCTGGCACGGCACAGCTCCCTCTCCACGGATGAGTGCAGCTCAGCGGACAACAGCCCCAACCTGCAACGCCGGCGCCTGCGCTGCCCGCCCTCCCCCGCCTTCCGCAAGGGCCGCAAGGGCGGGGCCGGCGGCCCCGGGGGGGCGTCCTCCGACCTCCAGCAGCGGGAGCACACTGTCAACCTCCACAAGGGCGGAACCCTGCGTCTCAGCACGCATTACGACGCCGACGCGTCCCGGCTGAGGGTGCGCGTGCTGGCGGCCGAGGACCTGTACGACCGCCAGACGGATGTGAAGAGCATCAACTGCTGCGTGTCGCTGTACCTGAACCCTGGCAAGCTGCAGAAGCAGAGGAGCACCATCATCAAGAACAGCAGGAACCCGGTGTTCAACGAGGACTTCTTCTTCGACGCCGTGCCTCAGGCCCAGGTCAAGAGCCTGGCCATGAAGATGAAGGTGGTGAACAAGGGCACCAGCCTGAAGAGGAACGTGCTGCTGGGAGAGCGAGAGGTGATTCTCAGCGAGCTGCTCTCGGGCTGCTAGACCTCCGCCTCGCTTCCCATGCGTATACCTTCACACACCCATACACATGCACATGCACACTTGCATGCATGCACGCCAACACACACTGTTCGACTCCTCTTCTCATCACTAGATATTGACAGAGACAGGACAGGTGAATGACATGGGACGAAGCTATGGCTCACACTAACAGTACAGTATACACGCTGACCTCAGGTGAACGTTCACAGGATATCCTCACCCAAGTCATTATTCAAACAAAAACAAGCTGATGAGAAATGTTCAGTTGCACATATTACTGATTAATGTTATTTCTCTCGATAGTGGGCTTTATGGAATTTCATCCAAATCTGACTTCACAGCAGTACAATACTATGCGCTCTTTCTTTCTCTCTCTCTCTCTCTCTCTCTCTCTCTCTCTCTCTCTCTCTCTCTCTCTCTCTCTCTCTCTCTCTCTCTCTCTCTCTCTCTCTCTCTCTCTCTCTCTCTCTCTCTCTCTCTCTCTCTCTCTCTCTCTCTCTCTTTGGATAACCCTTGTGTTATCCGAAGATAACACAAGGGTTAAGGTTGTTTTTGCAAACTCTAAATATACCATGAAGTATTTTCCAACTAGTTTGAGTCTGGGCTGGGCTGGGCTCTCTCACTCTCTCTGTCTCTCTCTCCCTCTCTGTCTCTCTCTCCCTCTCTCTCTCTCTCTCTCTCCCTCTCTCTCTCTGTCTCTCTGTCTCTCTCTCACACACACAGCCTTGTGTGGCCTGCAGATATAAGCCTATCCAGCTCTTGGTGAATATTGTGATGTAGCTGAGTTCCATATCAGTGATAATGAGCTGTGAAACTCTGTTTACAGTCAGGTTTTGTAATGACTATGTGCTTTTACAAGATGTACTTTTGCATGCACAAGCAGTGTTTGTGGAGTGTGATTGATTCTTTGGGAGGTGCCAAAGTGATACCGTATGTGTGGCTTTGTTTTCTATGAATCATATGTTACATCTAGATGATTGATGTTTGTGACTTGTTTACAACCTGCCAAATGGTCAATTAAAAATCTGGAACAAAACCGTTTCTTTCCAAGCTAATGGGTACAGTGAAGTTGTCAACATTCATATATTTTCTTTTTATCCTCCATAGCAATTTATCTGAGCTGTAAAGTTTGCTCACAGCTTTTAGTGATGTGCCTTTAAAACCTAAAGGTCTGCTAAAGTTTTGACAGGGTGAGACCATTCGCATATTCACACGTCTGGAAGTCATCGCCCATATAACAATTATTTTGAGGTAACTGCACAGGAAGTGTAATTCCCTGGTCTGTAGAGACTGTATTGTCTCTTTGTTTTCAAAGTACCATTAAAATTGTGGAGCCTCACTCTCTTTTCAAGCCTGTCTGCCTCCTCTGGGAATGAGACAAGTAGGGGGTATTAAAAGCTGAAAGCTGAATGAGCTGACTATCATTACACCTCTCTGAAAGAAAGATTACACAGGACAGACAAGGCTTGGCTTGAACTCACACAAATTACTATCTCAGTGTCACTCATTCTCTTGCTCTCTGTGGGGAAAAAGCCTTTGTTGGAGCAGAGAAAGCCTTCATTGAGATTGATATTGTTGGTTAGAGCTGCTAAATTTCTGATGTGCATTTCTGCTGACCAGTGAGGCTAGGATTTTGGAAAAACTACATTGTTGGGCATTTTCAATGGCCTTGATACACTGCACAAATACACGCACTGTCTCCCACTAAATGATCTCGCTACTCAAAGATGCTTACAAAAATAATTCGCAAGTACTTTGAAATTCTGCTTCCATCCACGAATGAAGGTATAGCTCAGTGGTTAGAGCTTTTGACTCCAGACCAGTAGGTTTCATGTCCCCCTGTGCTGTAAATCGCTTTAGATAAATGCGTCTTTGAAATTGAATTTTCTTTTTACTCACCGTAGCCTGTACTGCCCCCTATTGATAAAGGGTAAGAAAGACAGTATCGGTGTCAAATGCGAGATTTCCCAGTTACGTGTGGTCTCGTTTTCTTTCTGTCAGAAACTTAGACGCACACATGCACCCCAAATCTCCAATACATGCTTAATTGATTACATATTAATACATTAACGGTAGTTAGATAGATACATCCTTTCGTAAATTTAATTTAAGTCATCCCCATACATTTTACCAGCTGATCCCCATTCGTGTTATGTGTCTACGCTGTTCCTGGGAATTGTAGTTTAATTAGGTTTACGTTGAAGGGGACACATTTTCTTAAAAACTACACATTCCACATATTTGCGTCTGATAGATACGTCATCCCTCCGCAATGTCTGACGGGAAATACAGTGCTGATTGGAGGACATTGGTTTCGATTCATTGTACAAAATGGTCTCAGAAACTACACTACCCAAACTCCCAATAGTAAATTGTAAACATAGACCTGTCAAACAACACAAACCCCATCTTGACGGCAACCTCAAAATGGCAGGAAAATGCCAGGGAGAAAACGAGCCACGGACAAGCTGTCTTTGCGGGTTTTAAAGAGGCAGCTCCTTCCTCGCAGTTCTAAAAACATAGCTAGGGGGTAGATGGCAAGCGTCGAAAGACGGTAAAATGGATATAACGACTGCGGTTTTCAACGCGGCCAGAGATGGTAAGCTGAAACTTATCCAGAAGTTGCTGAGCAACAAAAGTCCCGAAGAGTTAGAGGCTCTTGCCGAGGAGAAAACACAGGGAGGCACCCCCCTCTTAATCGCTTCTCGTTATGGACATTTAGAGGTAGTTGATTACCTCCTTGAACATTGTAAAGCTAATGTGGAACTCGGAGGTTCGGTCAATTTTGACGGCGAGACGATTGAAGGGGCCCCGCCATTGTGGGCGGCTTCTGCGGCCGGTCACCTCCCTGTGGTCCGGACGCTACTCAAACACGGTGCTTCTGTGAACAACACTACGCTGACCAACTCAACTCCCCTTCGGGCTGCTTGCTTTGACGGCCACCTAGAGATTGTTCGTTACCTGGTGGAGAATCGAGCTGACATGGAGGTAGCTAACCGCCATGGTCACACCTGCCTAATGATCTCCTGCTACAAGGGCCACAAAGAAATTGCCAAGTTCCTCCTGGAGAGAGGCGCTGACGTTAACCGAAAAAGTGTGAAAGGCAATACTGCTCTCCACGACTGTGCAGAGTCTGGTAGCCTGGATATCATGAAAATGTTGCTGAAATGCAATGCCCGCATGGAGAGGGACGGCTATGGGATGACCCCCCTCCTGGCCGCCAGCGTGACAGGCCACACCAATATAGTGGAGTACCTCGCCCACCAGCCTCGCTCCTCCAGAGAAGAACGCATCGATGCACTCGAGCTCCTCGGGGCAACCTTTGTGGATAAGAAACGTGATCTCCTGGGGGCCATGAGATACTGGAGGAGGGCTATGGAGTTGCGACAGCCCGGGGACAAGGCTGGACTGCTGGCCAAGCCTCCTCCGGGCCCCCCGGTGCCGGCTTACGACTGTGCGCAGGAGGTGAGCACGGCAGAGGAGCTGGAGGCTCTGATCACAGACCCAGACGAGATGCGGATGCAGGCGCTGCTGGTCCGCGAGCGCATCCTGGGCCCCTCTCACCCGGACACCTCCTACTACATACGCTACAGAGGGGCCGTCTACGCCGACTCTGGCAACTTTGAGCGCTGCATCAGCTTGTGGAAGTACGCCCTGGACATGCAGCAAAGCAACTTGGACCCCCTCAGCCCCATGACTGCCTCCAGCTTCCTGTCCTTCGCCGAGCTCTTCTCCTTCGTCCTGCAGGACCGGGCCAAGGGCACCCTGGCCACGCGGGTCACCTTCCACGACCTGATGGGCGTCCTGGGGAAGAGCGTGAGGGAGGTGGAGCGCGCCGTGGCCCAGAGAGACAACCCCCCCGAGGCCCCCCAGTTCACCAAGGCCCTGTCCATCATCCTCCACCTGGTGTTCCTGCTGGAGAAGCTGGAGTGCTCGCCCGAGCAGGAGCACCAGAAGAAGCAGACCGTCTACCGCCTCCTCAAGCTCAACCCCCGCGGCCGCAGCGGCTTCACGCCCCTCCACATGGCGGTGGACAAGGACACCACGTCCGTGGGCCGCTACCCCGTGGGCCGCTTCCCCTCGCTGGCCGTGGCCTCGCTGCTGCTGGAGTGCGGCGCCGACGTGGACTCGCGCGACTGCGAGAACAACACGCCGCTGCACACGGCCGCCGGCAACGGCTGCCCGGAGATCATGGCCCTCCTGGTGCGGGGGGGGGCCCACTTCGACGCCACCAATGCGCAGCGGAAGACGGCGTACGAGCTGCTGGACGAGCAGAGCAGCGGGCACACGGCCCTCTACCCGCTCAACTACGTCAGCCTGCAGTGCCTGGCGGCGCGGGCCATCGAGAGGCACAGACTGCCCTACAAGGGCCTCATCTCGGAGGAGATGGAAGCGTTCATCGAGCTTCACTGACCCCCCCACCCCCCTCCCACCCTTCCTTATGTCCCTTAACCAGACACCCTGGGACTGTCCCCCGGGCCTACCCCACATCTCTTTATTTACTCCCCCTGCCCCCCCCCCCCCCCCCGCTCCATCCTTCCAAAAGCAGACTGTCTTTGACCAAAACACCGTAATAAACCAGCTGGCGACTGCACACACACTGACACAGGGCTGGGGGGGGCTGTCTGGTGGGGTCTGGAGGCCCAAATGTGGTCAGGTACCTTGAAACACATGGACACTATTGAAGTGCTTGATTTCTGTTTGCTGTTTTCTGGTGGGTAAAACATTGGACTTGCTTTGGGTTTTGTGTATCGTTTCCATTCTTCCTCTTTTCCCCTGGTAAGAAGAGAGACTGTCATCAGTGTGGCCGTGTCTGAGTGGTTGGGTGGGGCTAATTGTTTTTGTGGGAGTGAAAAAAAAGACATGGTGATCTGGTCAACTGCATGAGGGATGAAGAGTGAGTAGGATAGCTTGTTAGTTACAAAGTCTTGCGTTGCAGGTTTATCAGTAAGCCTCCTTTGAACCAATGAAGCTATGCTTGGCTGCCTGGTATTCTGTAGCCTAGATTTTTTTTTTTACCATCAACCTTGCATTATTTAACCTCCCTCCCCTACCTTACACATGTAAAGGAGAGGGTTAACACAGTGTGCCAAATATCAGCTTTTCCTTTTCTCCTTTTAGAAAGGGAGAAGGTGAAAACCTACTTAACTTGCGCATGGGACTGACTGTCATAACGGTACTACTTTAGTGTGGTCTATTTTAGCCTAGCCTTGCGTACATGTCCTAGGTCTTGTAGAATGAGTGTGTTTGCGTTACATCTTGGTCCACCCCTGGAGTAGTCCCAGGGGTGGGCAGCAATTAGCTCCAGAACTATGAGGAGTTTTTAGGCCATAAAGAGTAGGCTAATCCTACTCTAAAGTGACAGGTCAGGCTTAATCTGTATAGTCTCAGGCAATCCTCTCCTTGGTCCACACAGAAACATTGGAATCTATGCAGTGTGTTTGATATCAAATGAGATGATTATAATTTATTATTAATAATCTCAGATGCATGTGGTCTCCAACTGCACCTGCATCGTAGTCTTATTTTGTTTTTTATTGATCTCTCAGTTAAATTTAATCCTGTTTTATCATAAATTTGTTTACTTTTTTCTTGTTTGTCTGTTCCTCTGTAAAACCCCATCAGATTGAATGCACTTTGAAATGCTCTGAATCCTAAAACACGGCTTTACATCCAGGCTTATGGACTCTCACAGACGAGCCTATCTCTCTCAACTGGTTGATTAATTTAACTGATGATAACTTCAGAACAAAAAACTGTGTTGGAGATACTTGAATAAAATTCAGTATCACGGCAACTGTTCTCTCTGTGAGTTTGTGCCCAGCTTGTAGTAATTGGTGTCATTCTCTGTTCCCTGCTCCATATGCATCTGTTCTCCCCCCCTCTCTCCCTCCCTCTTTCTCTCTCTCTTTGCAGGTCTGTAATTGAGCTGATGTGAACGTGGCAAGGTTGAGCTTTGGGAACATAGTTCCTATCTGGCCTCCCTGTCCTTTCCCTTCAGAGCATGTGCACATCTCTCCTGCACTCCTGAGAAGGGCTGGTTAGTACCAATGACCCTTCACCCCTGGTCTAGGGTCAGATCTCTTTAAACTCCTCAGTTGTCATGGCCAAGTATGATGTGGGTGCACCTGATCCTAAGCCAGTGCTCGTGGAGTGGTGGGATGGTTATGGAAAGGAACTAGACAGCTGGGCCTGACTCATAGTCTTCACACTCGTATTACGGAGATCCTTATATTTAGATGGATTGAAATAGGTGTGATGGCAGAACACCCGATCCAATCACCTGCCTCTCAGGCCTGTTTTGCAAGGCTACGGGCCTCACCTGGTTAATGCAGAGCCTCACCACCTTTTTCCGGTAAAAAATACAAATAAAATACAACTTCAATGTTTTTAGGATTGTTATTTATTTCCATAAGACCTCAAAGGGTAAATGCGTTTGTAGGACATCGTTATAATAGTTAGGAAATGGCATACCTGCATTACAAGTAGCCACTCTGTAGCTCTCAAACTGGTAGCCTACGCCTCTATATTTGTCGAGTGTGGTCTCACTTTCTCTCTCTCAAACGTGAGGTGGAAAAAAAAAGCATAACAGAAACTTGATCTTTCAGCATCCTGTGCTCTTAAAGTAAAAATAGCGTGCAATTAACGTCACTGCTGGGCAGTGGTGGAGACAGGGCCACTTCCCCTGCTATTTTGAGGGGCTTTCGCCCTCTGTCCTGCCTGCCAGACACTGTAAGAATATATGGTCAGGCATATCACTGAGGGACAGGGCTAGTTAGTCACCGTTGATGCAAACAGGAATCACAGTGAAGAGCATTTGTAATCAAGCCGGATATCCTGGAAACCTTTTGGTTGGCATATTCTTGATACCATCATCACACCACCAAAACTCTCACTTTCATGTTATATTTTTTTTGTGTGTGTTTTTTTTTTTTTTTTGATCTACGGTACTTTGTTGTCAGGAGTATGCTACTTCCTAAACAGTCCACTAGGTGGCAATAGTAACAAAGGAAATCCAGCCGCACGCTTTGAACTGGCTGTCTCATTATCCTTTGTTGAACTGTCAGGCTGCCTTTATAAGAGAAAGGGAAACAACCAGTTTGAAGACGACACTTACACCTCTTCCCTAACTGTAGTGTTGTCTGTACACCTAAGGACCTGATATGTGTTGTCTAGTAGCCAAATTCATCATCATAATTGTGTGGAGGGCCCGTCTAAAAGTGAGAGAGGGCATATATGTGTGTGTGTTTAACCCTTGTGTTATCTTCGGGTCATTCTGACCCATCAGTCATTGTGACCCACCGTCGTATTGCGACAAATTTACCTCATACAAAAACAAAGTGAAGCATTTTCTTTTAACTGTCGGGCTGTCTCAGACCCCCCACATTGGAATGGTTAAAAGAAAATTATTTGTATTTGTTTTTGTATTGGGTAAAATTGGGTAAACACAACGATGGTTCGTTATGAACCTTTGGGTCATGTGACCCGAAGGCAGCACGAGGGTTAAGTCGTCAGCGTTCAGGGCTGTGCTTGTGTTTGTGTGTGTGCTGTTTGAATATGCATATGAGCAGTGTATCTCGCACAGGGAACAGGAACCTCTGTTCTGCTGACAATGCCTGTGCTTTGCGTGTATGGGGTCGACAGAGGAGGTTGAGTAACGTTTCTTACTAAATGCTTTGTAATACACATTACAATTCCAGTTCAGTAATTTCTTACAATGTGAATCATTTCCAATGACTTTTATTGTGTTTAGAAATGTTTGTTATTCAGAGGGTTGCAATACAATTACTGTGAGTTAAAGTAGGAAATATTCCTGTGTCTAACTTCGCAGTGACATTGTGAATCAAATCTGAGATCTAGAATGCCTACCTCAGCTTGACCTAGCTCCGTGTCAGCGGTCCAGCGCTATCTGATGATACAATTTTGGGTGATGAGGATACGGTTGCCATAGGAGATCTTGACTACATCACGTCATGGAGGGGAGGAGGGGAGAATATCGGTGTGTGTGAGGGAGGTAGAGAGAGGAAGCGAGATAGAGGGGGGAGGGAGAGAGGGCATTGAGGAGGAAGACAGGGAGTATCAATGACATCAACCAGCAGTATCTGAGGCCGTCTGACCGGCGATGGTCTCCCGACATAAGGTCTGGGAGTAGCTGTCCTAACGCTGCAGAGAGGACAAGAGAACAGTCGAAGACGCCGGTGATGTGGGCATTCTCCACAACAAAGCCAAACCCCTGGTGTCAGAGAGGATTATAATCTGAGTCGTGTTTCTGACGAAGATGCCACATGCAGGTCCGTCCACACGAATTTACCCGACAATAAAAAGGACGGAGCACCCTCAAAGGTAGGCGTATAGTAAACATATTTCTGAGCAATTAAAAGTTGCTGGGTTTTGCAACCACGGTATTTAAATGTGAGAATAGAATAGGTATATTTGTTAGGCTATTCTTGTTTAAGTATGCTACCGCACCCTGGGCGTTATTTCACACCTCGACCGGTAGAAAAAGGTACCAACTCCTCAGCCATAACACTGAACACTAATTGTGCGAAGAATACATTTCCTTGTAGTTTGTTTTATTTAGTTGTTGTCTACGTGTACAGTATATTTGCATATTTCCAAATGTCTGGCTGACCTGACTACGGATATGCACTCTGAGAAATAGATGTTGGCGACAGCAGCGCATCACTGAAACAGCATCTCCCGCGTCCCCCAGCCAGCTAAACCCCGGGCCGACTGACAAGTGTCGCCTTTGTTTCCTATTTGCTTTGGTTTGGATGCCCCACGTTCTCTTCCCAGTCTATCATACATGCAACTCTCTTTTCTCTGTTTTCCCAGATGTCTCTCCTCATTAAAAAGCTTTAACGTGTTTCGTAACAGTTCTCTTACCATCATACATTTTGGCTGGCGATGACACCAGGTGGCCAGGCGGACGGCCTTGTTAAATTTTGGATCACTCATCAGGCAATTGAGTGACTGTCTAGCGCCTATTAAACACCTGGTCAATTGGTTTCCTTTGTTTACAATAAGCAATATATCAATGCAATATGTTGATCTCCGAGTAGGACAGTTTAAGTACCACACAAGCAGTAACGTGCATTCTTTTCTAGAATGCACATTAGGCCTAGTCTATAAATTGGGTACTGCATCAATAACCTGCTACAATGCAGTTGCTTGCTGGCACAGCCTAATCATGCACAATTTAACAGTGCCTGTTATTGGTCTGGACATGCAGACCGTTGCAGGCAGGCAGTTGTTACCTATTTTTGTCGTATCCAATAGGAGCATTTCTATCGTTTTCATTCTCCACATAACACATTTCTTAAATCAGTTATTTATTCACTCCTTTATGCCCACACATTATTCAAATTGGAATTCTAATAATGGATCATGTATTTCTTCTTTTGTAGTCTAGCCTCCAAGTCTTGTGTGAATAAGGTTTTCTTTTTGTGGTTGATGTTTCAATGATTCTTGGCCAGCTGTAAACTGTAATCTCCAATCTGTCTCCCTTGCTTCAGACTACCTACCTGCAACAGTCATTCAGCGTTTCTAGCAGGAAAAGTATTTCTTGCTTAAGGTTGTTTTTGCAAACTCTAAATATACCATGAGGTATTTTCCAACTAGTTTGAGTCTGGGCTGGTTGCCAAAGTAAAGCAAAAGGTGATTCTCTCTCTCTCTCTCTCTCTCTCTCTCTCTCTCTCTCTCTCTCTCTCTCTCTCTCTCTCTCTCTCTCTCTCTCTCTCTGTCTCTCTCTCTCTCTCTCTCTCTCTCTCTCTCTATACCTCTCTATACCTCTCTATACCTCTCTATACCTCTCTCTCTCTATTCTGTTCTCTCTATACCTCTCTCCCTCTCTATACCTCTCTTTCTCTGCGTGTGTGCATTCCCTGATTATTAGTAACTGCAGATCTGCTGCAACGGCAGTATACTGTTTGTTCACTGTTGACATGAGTCAAAGGATTAATAAGAGGTTGTCATGCAGATTGATATATTCAGAGGACCTTCAGAATCTCTTTTTGCAGCTTTTACTTCTGTCCTGGTACTAGTCTAGTTGATATTATTGCCAAGTAGGTTGACCTTGCTCAAATCCAGCCAGAACTACAATCAACTATTGATGCTTCAGTGTGACCTGTCGTAATAGCAGCTTTAACCCTAAAGGGAGGCCAACTCCTGTTTGTGTGTATGTGTGTGCATGTGCATGAAAGCTGAACGATGGGCTGTGACTTGACTGATGCCCTTCTCCAGATGAATCAGAGATTGTGGTGTGTCAGCAGGGATGAATAATGCACACTCCTTCACTAACTCTCTTTTCTCACTCTCCTATCCTCCCTCTTCTTGTTCATCCTCTCTCCTGCCTGCTCTTCCCAGAGAGGCAGAAATGCCACTTCTGACAACATCTTCACTCCTCTCCCCCTCAGCCTTCCTGTCTCTTCCTCTCTGCTCTCAGCACACACTCAGAAACAGCCTTTTGCTGACTGCAGCTGCTCCTCTCCTCTGTCGCCATCCCTCCATCATCTCTCTTCCTCTTCTTTTCTCATCCTTCCTGGCTGAATGTGGTTTGTACACGTAGACATGCCAGTGTGTCCTGTTGCAGCGAGAAAGGTTCTTATTGATTTTCTGGCGATGAGAGTAAAGAGTCTGTTTCCCATCATGTAGATTCCAAGGCGTTTATTGCCTTGAAAGGCTTTCCCATGGCCAGTATATTCATGTGCTCTGTGGATAATGTGTTGTCTCACGGGTCATTGTTCGACTGAGAAGGAAGTCCAGTGGTTGAGTGAGTTTGACAGTTACATCCCTGACTGACACAAGCCATTAAGCATGGGTTAGGCTGAGTGACAAAATGGCTGACAAAAGAAAAGACTTGGGCTCATCACAACCAGACTGTGCAATCAACACAAGTTCCAGAACTGTCTTGAATATCCACTAGAACATTCTGTTCAAAAGCCCTTAATGCTCTATGTAGGAAAAGGGTTTTGAAACAAGGCCATTTTTATTATTACAAAGAAAATATTATTTTTTATCTCTATTTGCCTACAGTTGTGAAGCAAGCCTCCTGGATGGAGGTCAGCCAAATGAATCGCAGGAAATTCTGATCCTTTCTAATTTGGTTAGTAGGTAAGTCAGGCTACGGTATAGCTTGGGCATTGCTTTAGATTATTATTTTCCATTCAACAATTCCACCTACCTCTCTGTGGACCGGGTAAAGCTGGGTGGCTCTGGAAGCAGTGGCTATGGCTGCATCTTCATATCGTCATCCCTCACCACAGGGAGAGAGGGATCAGGAGGGATTGACGGTTGGGACTTTGCAGAAGAGGGAGTGTTCCAAGACGTGTGTGTCTCTCAAGTGTGTGTGTGTGTGCTCTGTGACAGACAGGTCAGAAGATAACTGTTGGGTTTCTGCATCATTACTCTGACTTTCAATTTCATTTACAACTTTATTGTCCCACATAGAAACACTAATTTGGCGTTACAAATCTAATCTCCATCCCAAAGCTTCAGTTTGTGATGGCTGGTTACCATCAGCACTGGTCACAATAGCTTCCTGAATTGACTAAAACAAATGCATCCATCACCATAGAATCCTGTCACTTTTCCTCAGTATCACATCATCCTGAAGTGGATTTTCACTTGATGAATTGACTATGAGTTTACTGTAATGTTAGGAAGAAATATGTGTATGTGTTTTGTGCTATGAATGCAGGGCACTATATTTAATTGTAATCCTACAATTAAAAAGAGTATTAACAGCCTTATGTGTATTTTAGTCCTGAAGTCTATGTTGCTACAGTATTTGCAGGAAGCAAGGTGTTGCATGTGCCAGATATAATGAACTCCTGGGAGGGTGTGGGGGAGAGCACCATGTGGACCATCCATCCAGGTGATGCTGCCATGACAGTAGGTAGTTAGACCCTGGAGGGAGGCTTGGGTAAACAGAGACGTGCAACTCCAGGTCAACTAATCAACACCATAGTAGTTTACATAGAAGGCGGATGGAAGGTAAAAAATAATGAAAATCTTAGCATGAGCGATCATTAATCATAAACCAACCACTCTGCACTCTGAGAAAGGGAATAGATACTGTATGGTAACATGTTGTAGCAGATGTAATTCTAAACTTAAAAGTGCAAAAAATCTTCACTGTAAACAATTAATCCATCTTTCAATTCTTTCCACTTTGTGGAATCCTCCAATAGAAGAGCGCTGACATATTACACAAACAGTGACAATACATTTAAGGACCACTTGTAGTTGTGAGTCCAATTATTGGCGGTTAGTAAGTACAGAATCAATGCTGATTACAGTGCACTCACTTTCTAGTGCTCCTCTAAGTCTCCTCTCCAAGCAGACATGACGGGGGCTAATGCAGCCGACCCCTGCCCCAGACACTCACAAGACTTGACTGGGCTATGAGCTTTTATTACTCTCTTCATAAAACCATTGCTGAAGGTATTCCTTCTTAAGTCACTTAAATTGAGATCCATGGAGGGTGATGATGAGGCCGATGAGGAGGAAGAGGAGGAGGAGGAAGATGATCCTCCGTTGTCAGGGAGCTTTCTGTCGGCTCCTCCAGAAGCGACCTAATTGGCTGTGGTGCGTGTCTCCTGGCAGCTGCTCTGGTCTCTGTTCCTCCAGCCTGATGGGCCTTTAATGCTTCATCTGCTTAGCAGCTGCAGAGCTCAGAGAGACACGTCAATATTAACAGGACTGTACTCTAGTTATGGCGGGTCGGTAACTAGCTAGCTCGATAAATAGATAAGTACTTGGTTAGATGCATTGAGGCAGGTCTAGAAGACACATTAGTTTAGCCATATGTGTACTACGTGTAGCTACACTTAACTCCAGTGTAATGAATGGGTAACTTACACAGCCTTTGTAAGAATACCAATACACAACCTCCTATGTGAACCATTTACTGTATACCATAATACTGCAACTATTTTACTGTGCAAGTAGCTACTTTCTTCCCCATTCACATTTATATGATAAAACAGATTCCATCATATTGATTTTTAGATGGCTTTACCTATTTATTCACTGATTCATAGATGGAGGTCTCACATATGTATAGAAAAAATACCATACATCTTTACAGATCGTATAGCAAAATGCATGGTTAGAAGACTGGTGTGATGAAAGAACACCAGTTCTAGAATGTTCTTGGCGGTCTTTTGGCCTATGGCCTGAATCTACATCTATCATTAAAGGGATCAGAAATTCACGGTGGAGTCAGAGTTGCGGCAGGGCAGACATCTATGGACTGGTGTGCTATATGTGTTGTGGGTAGAGGTCTCTGACATGCACGCTGGGATATGCTAATTGGACAGTGAGCTGACAAGGACTCAGACATCATTCTGCGTAATGAGCCAGTGTACAGAAACATGGTGTGCTCCCAAGCAAGTGATAGCTACAATGAGAACGTTTGAACACAAATGTGATTTTTGCGGGGGGGAGGGGGGGGGTTCCTCTTTCTGTTAAAACTGTTAGTACTGGAAGATGTTTTCATCACATCAGTAGCTCAGTCTGTGGTGTGTAAACAAGCATGCATGTATGAGAGGACATACATGTTTTACAGACAGTACTGTATGCAAGCATGTAGCATAGTATTATTATAGTAGTTATGATATTATTGTAGTTTGTTTTCATTGCAAGTAGGGTATTTAACACTTGCCTTTCTATTAATTCAGACAGTATCAGCTTTATCATAACAGCTTGAATAGAGTGATCAGAGCTTGGCCTAGCCCATTAACACCACACCGTAGCAAAGGTCAAGTAACATCAGGCCACACATGCTGGATATATCATCTGTCATCCTAATGGCATTTTACATGTTGCCTACAATATACTCAACTAAACTACCATAGATTGACCTTAGCAGTGTAGAACACAGCTGGTCTTTAAGCACGTTCACTGTGTTTTATATCCTGTCAGATAATCCTTCTTTCTCTATGTAGAGTTATCTATTTATATAAAACCAACCCTTACCATCTGATTTGAGTCAGGATACCGTCCCACTCTTGGCTGACCTGGACACTTCTCCAGGACACATATGGATGTGAGCGTGGCCTAGCGTGACTAGTTTTCAGCTTCCACACCTTGTATTGATGAGGTCCCTGAGCTCCAGTCAGTGTGGTGGGCAGAGAAGGAGGTGTACTCCCGTCACAGTCACTGCCGGGACTTTTGGTTGCCGTGGTTCTGCGGAAAAGCAAGAGGTTGCCCAGGTGATGTGGGGATGTCATCAAATGCGTCAGATGCATAGCTGACTGACCATGTTGGTGATTGATGCTATGATGGTAAAAAGTGCTGGAAGCAAATGACATACTTTACACAAACACACCATACTGTTTTCCTGTTCAAGCCATTTTGTGCTTTTTGAAACCCCAGGGATGTGTGATCACTACCAGCTAGGCTTAAGCACCCGGGCTTCTGAGGTAACTTGTATTTATGCCATGTCGGCCATATCCTCTCTGCGATTTGAGGAAGCCGTCCTGGGGAAGAGTTTAAAAACGAGTGAATGGGATAATCTCCAGATAGTTTTCCGGTTTAGAATGTTTTAAGACTTTTTTATATATATATGTATGTATATATATATTTGAAGAATATCAGTCATGTTGTTAGATCTTTTCTCTGCTTCAGTCCTCTGAACTGTGTGGCTGGTCAAGGAGTGTGTGTGTGTGTGTGTGTGTGTGTGTGTGTGTGTGTGTGTGTGTGTGTGTGTTAGAGAGAGAGAGAGAGAGAGAGAGAGAGAGAGAGAGAGAGAGAGAGAGAGAGAGAGAGAGGTGTAGCTGACAGCAACATGCAGACAGTTGTCCTGCTGCTAAAAATGTAAGGTGAGGTGGTGCAGCTCATGCCTCATCCTGTGGCTCTCTGATCCCTGATTGTGTGTGTGAGTGTGTGTTTGGTAGGCAGAGAGAGAGTAATTCTCACTCCACGGTGCTTTGCCATCTGCTGTAAGTGTGTTCATGTGTGTGTGTGTCGGAGCGTGAATCTCTGCCAAAGGGTCCAGGGTCACAGAGACCATGCTGCTGTCACAGGCACAATCTCATCCTGTTCCTCTGCTCAGCGCCACAGGAAGTATCTGAAAATACACGCGTACCTTGTGTCAGACCTTACTTCAAATGTATTTTTTGAGAGATTGCAGGTGTATATGCTTATCGTCCGTGTGTGCTTATCGTCCATTTGCACGCATGTGCCAAGTGAGTGTGTGAGGGTTTCTGTGCCAGCTTTGTGAATGAAGCACTGAGCTGCAGCTCTATCAGGTAAAATCATCAAAGAAACTACTTTTGGTTCCAGAAGCTGGAGCAAACACTATGCACAGCTACCTGGATCCAACACAGAGCACAGCTACCTGGATCCAACACAGAGCCTAATTGCCTTGTAAATGACACAACACTATATCCTAGCCACTCAGTCAGAATAAAACGCTTAATTAAGTGATACTATTGAAATGGGATCCGTACAGGTTGTGTATAACTTTCAGCTATTAAAGGGGGGTAAGAAACCGATCTTGTCTGTGTGCGAGCGCACTGGCTTGTTGTCATGGAGACAGGCCTTGTGAGACTACCTCAGCCCAGTTGTGGTGAGGGGCATGCTGGGTAAGAGGAGGAGGAGGTGAGGGTGAGAAAAACAAAACGTGTAATCCTCAAGGCCAGGCCAGAGTGGAACAGGGAGGAAAAGGGTTGCTTCTGTCGTTCATGGTGAACATGGAACCTCAAGCTGGTTTGTCATTTAACAAGTGGTGTGAACGCTGGAAAAAAAGCAAATTCGACAATCTGTTACTGTACTGGGTGTGTGCATCTGTGTGTGGAACTTTATGTTTGCGTAAGCAGTCTCACCATATCTTCCTTGTGTGTTGACAGGTACACTGGATGAGAAGCCGGAGGACCAGCGACAGCACATATGATGTCTAGAACAGGGCTGTAGACCTACACAGAGGTAATGATGTCCAGAACAGGGCTGTAGACCTACACAGAGGTATGGATCCTCTCCTCTCTTTTCCTGCTGACCTCTTTGCTCGAGGCGAGCTGCTCTTGATGTCAGTGGTCCACCGACGCAAAGGCTTACAGCCAGCACTCCACAGCTGTTGAACACACACACACGCACAGTACCATCAATCAGACTAACAGCTGGCCCAGTAGTTCAACAGTTGTAAAAGCCTGTAAAACCTCCTGGTGCCCTGACCCTCACCCTGCTGACTGACTGACTGACTGACCCTCACCCTGCTGACTGACTGACTGACTGACTGACCCTCACCCTGCTGACTGACTGACTGACTGACTGACCCTCACCCTGCTGACTGACTGACTGACTGACTGACCCTCACCCTTCTGACTGACTGACTGACTGACTGACCCTCACCCTGCTGACTGACTGACTGACTGACCCTCACCCTTCTGACTGACTGACTGACTGACTGACCCTCACCCTGCTGACTGACTGACTGACTGACTGACTGACCCTCACCCTTCTGACTGACTGACTGACCCTCACCCTTCTGACTGACTGACTGACCCTCACCCTGCTGACTGACTGACTGACTGACTGACCCTCACCCTGCTGACTGACTGACTGACTGACCCTCACCCTTCTGACTGACTGACTGACTGACCCTCACCCTGCTGACTGACTGACTGACTGACCCTCACCCTTCTGACTGACTGACTGACTGACCCTCACCCTGCTGACTGACTGACTGACCCTCACCCTTCTGACTGACTGACTGACTGACCCTCACCCTTCTGACTGACTGACTGACTGACCCTCACCCTGCTGACTGACTGACTGACTGACCCTCACCCTTCTGACTGACTGACTGACTGACCCTCACCCTGCTGACTGACTGACTGACTGACCCTCACCCTTCTGACTGACTGACTGACTGACTGACCCTCACCCTTCTGACTGACTGACTGACTGACTGACTGACCCTCACCCTGCTGACTGACTGACTGACCCTCACCCTTCTGACTGACTGACTGACGGACTGACCCTCACCCTGCTGACTGACTGACTGACCCTCACCCTTCTGACTGACTGACTGACTGACTGACCCTCACCCTGCTGACTGACTGACTGACCCTCACCCTTCTGACTGACTGACTGACCCTCACCCTGCTGACTGACTGACTGACTGACCCTCACCCTGCTGACTGACTGACTGACTGACTGGATGACTGACTGGCTGACTGGTACACCACATTAGATTAGCCCCTGTGCCCTGGCAGGAGTCCAACATGACCTCTGACCCCGCTCCTTGCGTGTGGGCTGAAGCTTCCAGTAGCAGAGGCCTGAGGCTGCAGGCGTGGTTCTCCCGCAGGAGGTTCCACCGTCCTACTGTTTCTGTCTATTAGGAGAGGCTAAGAGGAAGACTGCCGGAGAACGAGGTTCCAGCTCCAAGCGTCAGGCCCTGAGTGGAGGGGACAGACAGACCTGTGTTTGCCATGCCTTATCTCTCTATGCATCATCCTCATGTTAATTTGATTCTCGGGTTGATAATTGAGTTCCTTTGAGAGGAGGATTTACTTTACTCCCTGTGATGGCACTTGAATGAGATCTGATCTGTTTTCTGTTATCGTGTTATTCAATTGAAATCTCCATCAATTGAATTCTCCTAAAGCTTCTGTATCATGACAGCACTTAGAGCCACGCTAGATGAGGTAGAGGTGAAGCGATGCTTAATGTAACCTATATCAGATAGAAAGATAAGTTTTTAGAGGGTTTATTTTTAGATATAAAACTGAGGGTTAGGGTTAGAGAGCCAGACACTGATTTGTTTGAGCACATCATTAGTTTGATAAGAGGTTTGATAATACCACACATTATTACTCGGGAACTCGGGAATGGCATGTCTCTGTATTGGGTAACAATATTCAGCTCTAATCAACGTGATGAAGTGAGGATTGTGTGTGTGTGTGTGCGCGTCCATGTGTCTCTGTGTGTCTGTGTTGGAATTTGAAAGGATGAGAAATGTGTGTATGACATATTGAGCAGGTTAACAAAGGCCCCTGTCTTCCGTGGCCCCACACCTGCGTGCTGGCACACAGGGGAGGAGCGGGAGGGGGGGACGGGGGTGCGGCGCTGGTCGATAGGGCTGAAGAGTTATTGACTCCTGGACGGGGAGCTTCTGCTCAGCTCGCTGTGTTCTGCGGGGCCTGTCAGAGCTGAGTTATGTTTCGAGGATCAAGTGTGTGTGCCTGTGTATCGGTGGGTGCGTGTTTGCGTGTGTGTGTGTGTGTGTGTCTGTGCCCGTGTGTGTGTGATTCCCTAAATCTGGCTGGGGATTAACGCAAAGGGAGAAGTGGTTATAGAGGGGCTTCTGATACATTTGCTGATATTGAATTGGGGCTACAATTCCCCCTTCACACATGAGCTTCAAACCTCTTTGTTTAAGTGTTTCACTTTACTGTTCCACGTTATGGATTGAACTCACACATCTCGGATGGTATGAACAGCAACACCAGCGGAAATATCGGGGAGCTGATCCGTGCAGAACTGAAATGTCCCCATAGTTCACAGCAGCCCAGCGTTAGATGCTAATCCTAAATCAAAAATGTGCCAGACAAATCAGAGCACCTAATCCTGTATTAACAGAAATGTGCGTGTTAATGTCCCTCACAGGGATAGATATTTTCATCCGCTGACACATATTACATATATATATATATATATCCTGGTGTGGGTATAGATCAGTGGTAGAGTATTTGTCTGCAGATTTAGCGGTTGCAGGTTCCCCTCCCACCCACACCCCCACACTGTACGCTACTTTGGTTAAAAGCGAATGAATACTACAGTATACACACACAACACAAAACGTGTTGTTCATGCTGACTAATTTCATAGAAATTAGTGTTCAAATGACGGAAAGAAGGTTGTGGGATGTGATATTAAAATAAATGTGTTTGTTTCGATGTCCTCAGAGTTTCAAGCCCTGTAAAGAAAAGCTCCACCCAACCGCCATCATCACCTTCAAAGACGACGGTAGCACCATGTCTCCACCCAGGCCCCGTGGAGTCTTTGCCCAGTCCAAAAGGCTCTTCCCTGGGTATGGCCTCAGCTTGTCCCCCTCCTGTGGACTGCTGCTGGTGCTCCTGCTAACAAGTACCCTGAGCCAAGTCTGTGAGGCCTTAGGTAAGGAAATTACTTGACTATTACTTGACTCACCAGCTACAGCATGAGTGACTGTCTCTCTCTTTCTCGTTATTCTTTCTTTCTTTCTTTCTTCTCTCTCTCTCTCTCTCTCTCTCTCTCTCTCTCTCTCTCTCTCTCTCTCTCTCTCTCTCTCTCTCTCTCTCTCTCTCTCTCTCTCTCTCTCTCTCTCTCTCTCTCTCTCTCTCTCTCTCTCCCTCTCCCTCTCTTTCTTTTTGGTCTATCTCTCTCTTTCTCTGTCTGTCAGCTGACTGACAGCTGTAACAAGTAGTGTCGGTCAGCGATGGTCGGTGGGTGCTGCCTGAGTCTTGGTGTGGGGGGTTTAAATGTGCCTTCATGTGTGTGTGTGTGTGTGTGTGTGTGCGTGTGTGTGAGTGTGACTTTGTGCCTGTGTGTTAGTAATGGACGGTGATGAGCACTGAGAAGGCGTCAGCACGTACTCCATCACAAGCTTGATTAGGTCTCCAAATGTCTCCTGTCCTCCTGACAGTGGAGGAGCGGGCAGCTGCGGAGACAGGAGCAGAGCACGCCAAGCACATTTCAATTAGATGCTGCCGCCCTTCAAACACAACCAGGGGACTGACATTAACCAATGAAAGAAGACCTATTTAGAGCATCTCGTTTTGTGCACAGTCCGGTCTAAATGTGACCTGGGTTGCTTTTGATGTAGGGTGTTCATAGATCTGATGGGATGTAATAGGCCCAAGACATGGCTAGTTATCTCAGAGCCGGTGAGAAGGCGAGAAGCTCTGCGTGGTCATGCAGCTTCACAGAGGTTGTTTCCTTTGAGAAGGACAGGAGAAGGTGAGGATTATGGTATCATGAACACCCACCAGATCACCACTGATGTCTACATCAACACCTATTGAACACACACAAACACAGTATCTAAGCACTCCTGTGCTTCAGGGTTAATGGATGGTCATAGCCTGCCTGCTGGTGTTTCATTAGTGAAGCCCAGAGCTGATATTGCAGCCCGTCATTAAAGCTATGTCTGGTAGCAGGAGAGAGACACCTGCTCTTAAAGGGACAGACCTATTATTACACTTATGGAATTCTATAAGTTTTTTTTTTTTTTTTTACAAGGTAGGTCAGGGGTTTGGTTCTTTTATATTTACATTACATTTAGTCAT
Organism: Osmerus eperlanus; assembly: GCF_963692335.1. NCBI lineage: Eukaryota > Metazoa > Chordata > Actinopteri > Osmeriformes > Osmeridae > Osmerus > Osmerus eperlanus. Next base: position 9,492,361 of record NC_085033.1, read on the forward strand.
TTAGCAGACGCTCTTATCCAGAGCGACTTACAGTAAGTACAGGGAGGCAAGTAGGGTGAAGTGCCTAGGGTGAAGTGCCTTTCCCAAGGACACAACGTCAGTTGGCATGACCGGGAATCGAACTGGCAACCTTCGGATTACTAGCCCGATTCCCTCACCGCTCAGCCACCTGACTCCTACCACTGATATTGTAAAGCAAGGTTACATAATTGGTGTTCAAATCTTTCAAATTTGGTTTAGAACTGGATGACAGAGATAGCGTTCAAGTAGAGCAGTCACTGCGCTCCATTCATGTTTGATCTGAAACCGATCTACTTCACACAGTACACCTAGCAGAAATGACAATTTCTCGCCTGCTGTTGGTATTATCTAAGGTTTGTGTTGAAGCACTTTGGCGCAGCTCATAGGTGGTCTGTGTGTGACTGTTAGCCAGTGAAGTGTGAAGTTTGTCGAGGAGAGAAAGGGCTTTCAGTTTGTCATTGAATTTTGGGTGCTACTGTGATTATTTATTTTTTTACGCCTGCCTGCTTGTCCAGAGTAGACGTGATTCAACTCAGCAGGACCTCACCCTGAGAGAGAGAGAGAGAGAGAGAGAGAGAGAGAGAGAGAGAGAGAGAGAGAGAGAGAGAGAGAGAGAGAGAGAGAGAGAGAGAGAGAGAGAGAGAGAGAGAGAGAGAATGAGAGAGAATGAGAGAGAGTGGGAGGAGAGAGGAAAGGGAGGCAGCCAGGTTGCTATGGTGAGGGTCAGGCTGACTTCACCCTGATGGATGGAAGCGATTCCGCCACTGAGGAGGAGTTAAGCCGGCTACCATGGCAACAGGCCACAGACGCAGAGTGAGAGAACTTTGGCCAGGGAGAGGAAGATTCTAATGAAGAGGTGGCGGGAGGGAGGGGGGCAGGGAGGGAGGGCCGTGAAGGGAGGGAGGGGGAAGGTGGAGGGAGGGAGGGGTGGGGGTGAAGGAAGGGAGGTGAAAGGTGGATGGAGGAGTGGAGTTTGAGGAATGGAGGGAGGGAGAGGGAGTGAACAAAGGGAAGAGAACAATAGAGAGCAAGGGGAGGGGAGACGGAGAGAATGAGAGAGATGAGTTGAGATGAGATATGAAATAGTTTGATAGATTAGATGCTGCCCTTTGTGGAAATGTACAGACCTGTGTCTAAAATTGATTTTCGCTGAACTATTAGTGGTAATAACTGACAGTGGGAAACAACAGACCTACAGTACCAGGAACAGAGATTACATATGTGGTACATTTGATCAGAGACACACACAAATAATATTCACCTTCTATAACAGGATTAGTTCTCCACACACTTCTTTTATAATGTATTGGCGCAGCAGCGGCAAATGGCAGAGATATTCATACATGTGTATTTACAGCAATGATCTCCTCTGAGTTTCCAGCCGATACCTCCTTTACTCTTGTAACACTCATGTGTCACGACAATCTGTGCTGCGTGCTGTAGCAGTGCTCTCATCTGAAGATGCTCGCACACACCTGTTATTAATAGCAGACAGGAAGACCTTCACATCGTCCTCTGGTTGGTAGCCAAGGCCAGCCACCGTGTGTCACCCACAGCTCTCCAACCATTCTGATGGGTTAGTTGTCTGGCAGGGTAGGATCCTTTTAGAAACCAAGGTTATGAGTTCCAGTACTTTCAGGTGGTATTCTCTTTATTTACTGACTGCTGACTGGCTTCCGTTCTCACTTATCTTTCTCTCATCTCTCTCTCTCTCATCTCTCTCTTTCTTGCCCATGTCTCCCACCCACTCCCCACCATACTCATCTCTCTCTCTCTCTCTCTCTCTCTCTCTCTCTCTCTCTCTCTCTCTCTCTCTCTCTCTCTCTCTCTCTCTCTCTCTCTCTCTCTGTTTTTTTCCTCTATTGTTCTCTCTCTCTCTCTCTCTCTCTCTCTCTCTCTCTCTCTCTCTCTCTCTCTCTCTCTCTCTCTCTCTCTCTCTCTCTCTCTCTCTCTCTCTCTACCTCTCACTCACTCACTCTCACACACCACCACCACAGCCCCTCCTAAGTTTACCAAGATCCCCGGGGACCAGATTGGCGTGTCAGGGGGCGTGGCGTCCTTCGTGTGCCAGGCGTCAGGTGACCCAAAGCCCATGGTCAACTGGAACAAGAAGGGCAAAAAGGTCAACTCCAGCGAATAGAGGTGGGTGTACGTCAGACTGGGCATCATCTATCAATACCGCCTTGGTGTCACGTGTCACATAAACCTAGGAAACGGGTTTTAAATATTCATTTGCAATGAATAATAGATGCATAGTGTTACTGTTATTCTTGTGTATTACTATTCGTAATGATCAGTATTATAGAGTGCTTCGGTCTGTTTGATCCTGCTGTGAGCATGTCCTGTGTTCCCCCTGCTGCCCCGGTGGATGACAGACTATTGAGTTTGACGAGGGTGCGGGCGCCGTGCTGAGGATCCAGCCCCTGCGCGCCCCCAGGGACGAGAACGTCTACGAGTGTGTGGCACGTAACAGTGAGGGAGAAGAGGCCGTGACGGCCAAGCTGGCCATCATTAGAGGTGAGAGAGGTTCTACTCTGCGCGTGTGTGTGTGTGTGACGTGTGTGCGCGTGTGGGCACGTGTGTGCGTGTACAATGTGTGTGTGTATACAATGTGTGTGTTTTGGATGTGTTCCCCGACATCTCTCTCCTTTGGTCCCGATGATGTCAAGTGCAGACGTGACAAAACCACACAGCAGTCTTCCCCTGCAGTCTACAGTAACCTGTTCCAACAGTAACCTGTTCTTTTTCTGCTGCTGCATTCAGGGCCAGTTAGCGTGCCAGCTAACAGCGTTTTAGCCTCCAGCTCCTCTTCAGAATCTGTGCTCTTGCTGGCCAGACCGAGAGAGTGTTAATCTAATGTAGCCAGCCTCCTCAGTGCTAAACTAATCTAATGTAGCTGCCTTGGCCAATGCTTGCTGACTGTTAGCATTGCAGATTGTGCTGGGAGCTTGGGAGCTGTGGGCCCCAGCCCTGTACAGGACAGAGGGATGGAGAGGGGGTGGCTGGCCCGGTCATCTCTACATGGGGAGGCAACGGATTAAGCAGGAGCTTGGCAGGAGGCTTATTTCTGCAAGGGATGGAGGGATGAAAAGGAAAATAAAACGAAAAGGAAAGAAGATGGCAAGAGGCAAGAGACAGGGGTTTGGAGGGTCGAACTGAGAGAGGGGGAATATAAGTCGGGGATGGAGAGAGAGATGAAACAAGCACAAGTGGTACAGAGGAGGAGGTGGAATAGACGGCAGGAGAAGGAGTGGTAGATTTGGCGGACTTATATGTTGAGCAGAAGGCTGGTAGCCTGGGGAAGAGTCTCCTGTCCATCTGTTCATGGTCCCGTCACACACACACAAACACATGCACGCACAGCCCAATTTCCACTCTCCTGGTCTACAGGACATTACCACTTAGATTCTAGCCCTTTAGGGTGGAATCCTGCTATAACAGAGCCTACGAGTCATCCTCCCCATAGATGTGAGCACCGGATGTGAGCACATCCGGTGCATGTGCTCACATCCGGTGCACATGCACCGGATGTGAGCTTCTCAAGGCAGCAGGATGCAGAAACAGGGCTGGGTAAGTGCTTGGAGGGGGGTGTCATTATGCTGCAAACAAAGTTGTCTTTAGTGGCCAGGTAACCCTCTCTATGGGTAGACCCTGGCCTCTCTATCTACTACTTACTAGGCTTACCTCGGTATTCAAACACATTTCCCTCACTTTCTACCTTTCAGTTTGTTGTTTTCAACTCTCTTCTTCCCCTTCCTTCCTCCCTATCTCCCCTCCTTCTTCCCTTCTTATTCCCTCCTTCCCTGCGACTAGCCTGAAACTACAGTTTACCCTGCTCTCCATCCTTTCTACTGCCTCCCCGGTGGGTTCCTCTCTTCATCTCCTCCTCCCCCTCCAAACTCTCCATTCTGTTCTTTTTCGAAACACTCCTTCTGTTTCTATCTTTTACAAACTCTTTGTCCCCCCATTCCCTTTCTCTCTCTCTCTCTCTCTCTCTCTCTCTCTCTCTCTCTCTCTCTCTCTCTCTCTCTCTCTCTCTCTCTCTCTCTCTCTCTCTCTCTCTCTCTCTCTCTCTCTCTCTCTCTCTCTCTCTCTCTCTCTCTCTCTCTCTCCCTCTCTCTCTCCCTCTCTGGAATCACTCTGCCTTAAGGGATGGTAATATCTGCAGCTCTGCGTGTTTCAAACCTCCAGTGGGCGAGAGATTTCATCACTGCAGTAACATGAGTGCATGTGTTATCTTGTGTGTGAGCGTGTGTTTGTGTGCGTGTTGTGTTGTGTATAGTAATCCTGATTATACCAACACCTCCAAGTGCCCTATTTTAGGAGATGGAGGTAGACAAACATATAAAGAGAGAGTGAGACAGACAGGAGAGGGAGAGAGAGACAGATAGAGAGAGACTGAACGATAACAAAGACATTGACAAGGGAGGGAACAATGTTTTCCCACCACAGCAGATATCAACTCTTTTCTGCACGGCCGGCCACATGCCTGATTCCCCTTGTGTCTGCCTTGGCAGCGCTCAACCACTGGGAACCTCAGAGGCCATCCTGAGAGGCTTAGAGTCCAGACCAGTATGGCAGGAAGGGGGCAGAGCGTCGTGTTCCATGGTGGGATTAGTTATCGGGAGAACATTTAGCAGTGCTTCATATCTGGTCTGTGTGCTTGTGTGTCTGTGTGTGTGTTGAGCCTGCAGTAGTGGGGGTCTTGTCAAGGCCTGAGTTGAGCCTTTGGGGGGTGGTGGGCTAAATGGGGACCAGCCATAGAGGATGTCAGCCAGGTCTAGAGGATGAAAGTGGGGGTGAGAATCAGGGGGTGGTCTGTGGCACTAAGTCTGTGAGAGCATCAGACTGTAATCCATCATTATACATTTCTATTAACATATAAAGTGTCTCCTTGAAACTATCTGGCGATACTGCACAGTGCTATACCAAGGACATCTGTCACAATCAGTGGCTCACCTAGATTGTTTTTTATACTGGTCCCATAGACATATCTTCAATGAAAACTGACTCAAACCAATTTTAGATGACTGTAATGGAACTCATCTAGTCCAGGTGGTAGACCAGCCCCCAGCAGGATAACAGTAGGTGATAACACAGAATAGCAATCTCCCTCTGTGTCTGTGGCAAGGACAAGAACATAAGCTCCGGTTATTTCGGGTGAAAACGAGATGTAGGCGTGTGTTCTCATCGATGAGTGTGTGTCTGTGTGAGAAAGTGAACAAAAAACATTTTGTGTTTGTTTGTTTGTGTGTTTGCTGTCATGTATTTGTTTGTGCTTGTGTATGTGCGGTAATTGAATGTTTGCCTGGATGCGGTTGGCTAAACATGATGGTGTCGGCTCCAGGCCTGACTGTCCCTCTCCAAACACAAGCAGGCAAGGATTACAGGCTCTAGCCTCCAGACTCGCACAACCCCAGGGAAAAAACATTGTTGGTCCTCTCCAACTGTCCCTGAAAAACTGTTGGCCCTTTTTTAAATCTCAGACACACACAAACAGACAGTGTACACATGCAGTTGTCTATCTAAATTGATCTATTTATCGTCTGTCTATCCTATCTATCTATCTGTATTTCTCTCTCTCTCACTCACTCACTCACTCACTCACTCTCTATCTATCTGTCATTTATCTATCTATCTATCCACATGTATGCCTGCCTGCCTGCTTGCCTATCCATCCATCCTTTCATCCATCCCTCCATTAATCCATCTTTTCAACCATTTGGTTTAAGGACCCTCATCTTGAATACATCATGTATGATGCCACTGCTTCATCACCCATCGAGATGGATGACCTGACAGGATTACATCCTCCCTGCCCCACACCCCCGCACACTGCTGCAGCCTAATTAAGATCCAGTCAGTCTATGTATCTGGGGCCGCAGGGTGATAAAAAGCCCATCTGAACCCTCTCTCAGGGGCGACGGGGAGCAGATGTATGCCTTGCATATTCTTCTCCTCAGGGGGCTAGTCTTGTGACCTGCCCATCGATCCCCCTCTCTCTCCCTCCCCATCCTTTCTTTCCCTCTCCTCCCCTGTCAATGGCTGGACCACCACCGTCCATTCAGCCGGGTCATTAGCATTGATCCCGGGGAGTTGGGGGTGAGGAGGCCTGCTCCCCGTGCCCAGGAGATGAGTGTCCTCCGGACAGCTGGGAGGGATGTGGTCTGAGCTCCTGCTAGGCTGTTGTCACAGCCTCTGGCCCGGTGACTCTCCTTGACTTTGTTCTTCCCTTCGTCGTTTCTCTCCTTTTCTACTTTCTCTCCCCTTCTCCTCTCCTCTCCTCACCACTCCTCGCCTCGCTCAACGAACCAATCTGTTAACCTTTTTAAAAAGAGAGCGAGAGAGAGAGAAAGAGTGAAAGAGACAGACAGAGAGATAGAGAAAGAGAGATCAAGTGTCCGAGTGCTGTGTGCTCACCCTGCTACAGGACTGACAGGGCATATGGCTCTGTCTATCACAGGGACAGAGTGCAGGAGGAAAGAGAGATAACAGCTCAGACAGCTGAGAGGCTTTTAAATCCCAGGTTATGGGTTCGGCTGGGTCTTTGATGAGTGTACAATATTAGGGATGTGTGCCTGTCTGGGTGAGTGTGTTTGTGTTTGGGGTTTGGAGACAGGTGGCTCTTGCGTTGTTGTGCATGACAGGACAGAGGCCATTAGGCAGAAAAATGGTTGTCATCGTGATTGCTTCTTCTCTGTAGGAAGGGAAATGAAAATTATACCATAGGTATCCAGGTAGGGGAGATGTGTGTGTGTGTGTGTCAGCCTGCCAAAAGGTGTCAGGTGGAAGGGAGGCAGGGGGGGAGGGGTTGTGGAGGAAGGGGGGCTGATGAATGCATGATTAGATTTCTGGCCATCTGGACTGCATTCAGAAAGAGCTTGTAAAAGTGTCTGTGTGTTTGTGTGTGTCTCTGTGTGTGCGTTTGTGTCTTTACACACACACAATAACCTCAACTCCATCCGATACGTTCCCCCGCATACGTCGCGCACGCATGTGCGAGCGCACGAGCGCACGCACACACACACGTACACACACACAGACATGCCCACAGTACGCCCCTCTCCCAGATCGTCCGTCTAATCGTTGGTACACTTTAACAATTACTGTTAACAACTGCTTATTACCCCCTGCGCCCTGCCCCTCCCCTGCAAGGAACCCCCTAATTGGTGCTGCTGTTTCTGAGCAGCTCTCTGCATAGTTATTAGTGGAATAATGATTCTACACAGCAACACACAGCAACACACAGCAACGCCATGGGGGGTTGCAGGGCCTCACCTCCCCTTTACCTGCAGGTGTTCCACTGGGGGCCAGAGAATGGCTGGTTCTCCTGCAGAGATCACTGACTTTACACACAAGCCCTCATTGATGTTCTCTCCATCACCATGCTAGTCTGCAGTGAATAGACTGTAATCCTCATCTAAATCAATGACGCAGCAAACGAGTGTCTGTTGACAGCATCAGTCATTTACGGGGACCTCTCAGGAATGAGCGTTGGGTTCAGATCCCCCAGTGTTCTGCATCTCGCTCATGTCAGCTGCCAGACAGACCCTGAGTGGCAGATCAGTGTGTTGGCCCACGTGGCTAACTAATCTGATGGATCTGGTCCAGACTGATCAGATCCAACACACAGCTTTGATGAAGAGGGGATTGACGGGAGCTGGGTGATTGGCATTCAGTTCGCCGTCTGTGCTCTCCAGATGTTGTGGGTGCGCCGCCGAGGTTTGTCGTGAACACTAACTAGCTCTGTGATTTCCCCCCTAACCCCTTGTCACTGACATAGGATATATTTAGAAACCAGTGAGGTGCACAGAATACATACAAATACATATCAAGGAACCTAACACTTGGGCATCAAATAGCTCACTTAATGAAATCATCCCTCCCTCTCCCTCCCTCTCTATCCCCCCCCATGCATCCCCTTCTCCCCACAGAAGACCTGTTGCCGTTTGGTTTCCCCACCATAGACATGGGTCCTCAGCTGAAGGTGGTGGAGAGGACTCGTACAGCCACCATGCTGTGTGCGGCCGGCGGTCTCCCCGACCCAGAGATCTCCTGGTTCAAAGACTTCCTGCCTGTGGAGCCAGGCAGCAGCAAGGGACGCATCAAGCAGCTCCGCTCAGGTGAGACCAAGATGGAGGGAGAGCGGAGGAGGAAGAGGAAGATAGCTGTGGGAGGGAGAAGAGGGACAAGAGAAAAAGAAGGGCTGGAGGAAGAGAGTGCGAGATGAGAGAGAAGGTTTATGTGTGTGTGTGTGTGTGGTTCAGTTCCACCTGGCTGCTATTGTCGCTTGGTCTCTGCACTGTGTTCACTTAGTGCGGGTGACCATTCTGTCTGATCACGTTCAGGGCCTTAACATTTAGCATATCTTCAAGATCCCAAAATGCACTGAGATTAAACATGTGGCACATCCCACAAGTCCACAAACCCCCCCCTCCCCCCATCCCTGTCAGGAGCAAAATATCGGTAAGCAAAGCAGATCAGTGCTTCCTATCTTTTTTTTTTCAAGGAAATATTTTTCTTTTTTCCTCTATCATTGCAATCAGAATCTCCCTCTACCTCCGTCTAACATTTCTAAACAAAACTCCTGTTTTGTTTCCCCCCATCTGTCTCTCTCTCTCTTCTGTCCAGCAGCTTTTGGTAAGTATGTCTTCACCAGCCTGGCCACGCACAGACCCACTATGACCCCATCAGCACCGTGCAGCGTTTCCCAAACGGTGGATCGCTGCCAGTTCCTCTTTGCCTGCCGTCAGAGTCTCTGTTTTGGCTCCATTCCTTGGATTTGGGTTATTTTGTTGGACCGCGAGAGCGTTTTGGAAGCCTCATTCGAATTCTGGAGGCGAATCATTTTGAGACCATTGCGTTCAAAAGTTATCCTTCGAAAAACCCTTGTCTGCAAACCCTGCCCCCATTCCATCTCGTGGACCTTCTTCACTTGTCCAGTACACACACACACACACACATATGCACGGAGCAATAGAAACACACACACACACATATGCACTGAGCAATAGAAACACACACACACACACACACATATGCACGGAGCAAAAGAAACACACACATGCACAGAGACATAAACACTCCCATGTGCACACACACTTGCACATCTTCAGTTCCCTGTGGCTTGAGCATATGGTTCAGGGCCGTGTCAAAGGTTTCCAGACGTCTCCAGAGCTCAGAGGGGGACTCTATTTTCCATACAGTACATCTGCTGTGGGATCACAGATATGCCAACCCATTCATCTGGAAGGCACTCCAAATGTAGTGTCTGGAGTTGGGACCTACACAACATATAGCAATGGACTTTACAGGGATGAAAATGAGAAATTAGGAATATTGACTTGTGACTAGAATCCAGTCCATAATCCAGTCCCTACCTTCACTTACCCACAAAGCCCCCTGTGGATGCATCCAAATAGTTCCTTCCCTTTCCTCCCATCATTATCCTACAGCGATTTGTCTCCTTGTCTCATTTCCTTCTGTCACTCTGCCATGAAAGAGTAGGCCGAGTTGCTGAGACCTGTCAGATGGCTGCAGTTGAAGAAAAGGAGAGGTAGAAATGGGGGGGGATCTGCTTGACCTAGATGTTGCCATTAGGTGTCAGGTTTCTATGGTTACGTGTCACATGATGAGAGCCACAGCAGCAGACACTGACACAGACACCGTCCCTATCAGCTTACTGAGGTCACTTCCCACGTGCGTCGTCCAATCAGATGCTGAGCTTGTCAGAAGCTCATTGATTCACTAATAACGTATTCTCTCTCTCTCTCCGTTTGTTCCTCTTTCTCTCTCTCTTCTCTCTCTCTTTCTCACTTTCTTTCAAATGTGTGCCCCCCTATATTTCCTTGTCAGAAGTAGCAGTTGTGTGTTTGTTTGCTAGTGTAAGACCTCATGTGTCCTTGCATTGCAAGCTTTCACCTGTTCAGCTTCCCCCCCACACCCCCCCACACACTTTTGCTCACTCTTCTAAAGCCGTGGTTGTTGCACAGATAATTTATTCCTGTTGGGAGCCTATTCCTGCTCTGTACCATAGGGACGAGAGAGACAGAGAGAGAGGGGGGTGGGGTGGAGAGAGGGAGGAGAGGGAGGAGAGGGAAGGGGGGTGGGAGAGCTATCTTGCTTGCCTTTCATGTATCTGTAGACGAGAGAAGCAAAGACATGTCAGCTGCAGCTAGCAGAGCGTAAAGAGTCAGCTCAATAGGCTTCACACACACACACACACACACACACACACACACACACACACACACACTTCCGCTCCTTAATAAGACAAACTTTCTCTCCCCCGAGCTTGCAGTTTGTTTCCATAACTTTAACTTCTCTAGATCAGCGGTTGACTTGTCTTGAAAATGGCACTCAGACACACCCACACACTCTCACACACATAAATACACAAACACACACACATACACACAGAAAAAACAAATGAGGTGAACCACTGGTCTCAGAAAATTTCCTCTTC